>NC_133324.1:8890716-9190716 GCF_042186555.1 Aquarana catesbeiana | reverse complement strand
GAGAAGAAATTCTTCTAAATAACTCCATCAATCATAATAGTGGGAAACATCCCACTCAAAATGTAACCCTATAGGAATTCTATACTGCATATACAATATTGCAAACAGCAAACTGATGGGAAACAGGTGAAAAAAGGAGGAAGGAGAGCAGCATCTCCAACTTCCGTGTCCTGTCCAAAAGAAAAGACAGGAAAACATAAAGCAGGATTGGAGGCATGAGGAGAAGTACTATGAACACTATATAGACATATATGTGATATACTGGGCACCTAAACCCCCCTCCTATCCAGACCAATTTTCAGCTTTCAGCGCTGAAGCATTTTGAATGACAATTGCGCGGTCATGCTACACTGTACACAAATTAAATTTTTTTTCACTTCTTTCCCACAAATAGAGCTTTCTTTTGGTGGTATTTGATCACCTCTGTGGTTTTTATTTTTTGTTAAAAAAATGTAAAAAGACCGAATTAAAAAAAAAAATTATATTTTGTTATGAAAATTTTAAAACAGGACATTTTTCTCCTCCGTTGATGTACACTGATGAGGTGGCACTGATGGGCACTGATAGGTGGCAGTGATGGGCACTGATGGGTGGCAGTGATGGGCACTGATAGGTGGCAGTGATGGGCACTGATGGGTGGCAATAATGGGCACTGATCGGTTACACTGATAGGCAGCAGTGCTCGGTGGCACTGATTGGCACCACTGGTGGGCATTGATAGGTGTCACTTGTGGGCATTAATAGGTGGCACTTGTGGACATTGATAGGTGGCAGTTGTGGGCATTAATAGGTGGCACTTGTGGACATTAATAGGTGGCAGTTGTGGGCATTAATAGGTGGCACTTGTGGGCATTGATAGGTGGGACTCATGGGCATTAATAGGTGGCACTGGTGGGCACTGTGGGCACTGTCAGGTGGCAATGGCAGGTGGCACAGATGAGGCATAATTTCCTCTTCCTCTTCGAGACCGATGTCCCTTGCAGATGAGCCGGTGATCGGCTTTTTTTTCTCCTCACGCTATTAGCGTGAGGAGAAAAAAAAACGATTGCCGAGCTTTTGTTTACATCATGCGATCAGCTGTCATTGGCTGACAGCTGATCACATGGTAAGGGGGCGGGACTGGCCCCTTACTCATATCTGTGATCACCCAAGTCTCAGTCACTCAGTGATCACAGCGCGCTTGCATTCCTCCCTGCAGGGTGCGTGCACATGGGAGGCCGTCATATGATGGCCTCCCGGAAATTCAGGTGCGCGCTGTGGCTGTCATTCAGCTATAGAGCGGATGCCAAGAGGTTAAAAATGCCCTCATGTATCCAAATAAAACTGTTCATCCTAAAGCTGTCTACAAAACAGATACACATATTGAAGGGTTTATCAATATCAATGTTGAGCCAGCACACATCCATATGTAGAAAGGAGAAGTGAACTAAATCTTAAACCCATTGAAAAATGTAAAAAACCCAACGAATCGGTATGTAAATGGTGATCTCACCAATAGATGGAATAAACAAAACTACTATATGGACGTGTGGTGACAGAACAAAGATGGATATACACCCTGAAGGGAGATAGACAATTGTGAGGCAAAAAGCGTACCAAAGCATATAGGAGTGGAAAAATTCTTCTAAATAACTCCATCAATCATAATAGTGGGAAACATCCCCCTCAAAATGTAACCCTATAGGAAGTCTGGTGTGTAACATGAATATACAGAACACTTGGCATTTGCAAAGTGTTCTGAACCCGTCTCCTCCTCTCCTTGAGTAACTATCCTTTCAACACCTTGTATGGAAAGGCTGGTGACATCCTTGTGGTGAACAAGGTTCCAGTGTCTAGCTATATAGCAGTAACTTATGATCGCTACAAACCCCATGGACATCTTCCCCTGACCGATTATACATCTCCTTCCCCCTGACCCCTGAGGAAGTCATCTTCTAGGTCCTCACCACTTAGTGTTGGTTGTATACTCTCACCCGCCTCTCTGCTGAACCTCCTTTCTCCTCTTACTTTCACAACTCCTGACTCACTGAGCCTCCGTCAGACCCTAACTCAGACTCCAAACAACTTTTTATTCTGACAAGGGCCTGATCGCCGTAGCCCCGATCAACTCTGCTTTATTATACTAATCATTTTATGTTACTTGCCTTCTATTGTAACATTTTTCTTATGTTATACTGTTATTGAGAATTGAGGTGACTCCATTAGCAATATTGTCATTGTACTCTTTGCTTTTAAAACTTAATAAAAACATAGTTAAAAAAGAGCAGACAGGATCAAACAGCCTTTTTACACAATGTGGAGGATTAACCCCTTAGGTTCCACACTAAGTGGTATAACAAGCATGCTTTACTTCATATACAGACTGATTGTACTCTGGTGGGTTTAGTAACATTTTCAATAATAAGGAAAAAATAGCTAGATCAAGGATTGATCTAGGTAAGTGCCAGGGTTGGTGTTAAGGTCAAGGTCAGGGTCAAAGGTTTGGGTCAAGGATCAAAGGTCAGGGTCAAAGGTCTGGGTCAGGGATCAGGGTCTGTATATTTTGGGTAGGATTAAAAAAAATGTAATCAGTGTCAGTGTGTTTTAAGTAGAATAAAAAAAGCAAAATGAGCACGATTGTTTCTGGGCCGTACTACGGGTACAAACAACAAATAACATACACATATGTGGTATCATTGCGATCGTCAGGAGCAGGAGAATTTACTTTGGGTTGTTCTTTGGTGCCAGGTTATGGTAATAGGAAGAAATATACAGCTATTTTGGGCCAATATTCTTTTGATAATAAAAATAAAACAATCAGGAGTTATCCATTACCTTTTAACAACAAAAGAAAGCCCAAATAGTCTTGAAAAATTGTGGTATTATTCCCCTGGATACACTAAGTAGTTGTGATGGTATGTTATTATTATTATTATACAGGATTTATATAGCGCCAACAGTTTGCACAGCGCTTACATTGTATTGTAAGCGCTTACACTTACAATACAAATCCATACAGGAGGGATCAGAGGGCCCTGCTCGTTAGAGCTTACAATCTAGAAGGGAGGGTCAAGTGGAAACAAAAGGTAATAACTGTGGGGGGTGAGCTGATGGAAAAAATGAAAATACAGTTAGGTGTGGGTAGGATAGGCTTCTCTGAAGAGAAGGGTTTTCAGGGATCGTCTAAAAGCTAATAAAGTAGGAGATAAGCGGACAGATTGGGGTAGGGCATTCCATTGGATTGGAGAGGCTTTGGAAAAGTCCTGGAGGCCAGCATTGGAGGAGGTGATGAGGGAGCTAGAGAGCAGGAGGTCTTGAGAGGAACAAAGAGAACGAGCAGGTTGGTATTTAGAGACTAAGCTAGTGATGTAGCTGGGGGCGAAATTGTGGATGGCTTTGTACGTAGTAGTTAGAATTTTCAATGTAATTTTTTCGCTGAATGGAAGCCAGTGGAGGGATTGACAGAGAGGAGTGGCAGACACAGAGCGATTGGTAAGGTGATTGGCAGCAGCATTCATGATAGATTGAAGAGGTGATAGACTATGTAGAGGCAAGCCAATGAGAAGGGAGTTGCAGTAGTCAAGGCGAGAGATGAAAAGCGAGTGAATTAAGAGCTTTGTTGTGTCATTGGTTAGAAAGGGGCGTATTTTGGAGATGTTGCGGAGGTTGAGGTGGCAGGATTTGGACAGTGATTGGATGTGTTGCTTGAAGGAGAGTTCAGAGTCTAGGACTACACCTAGAACCTTGGCATGTGGGGATGGGCTTATAGTTGTGCCATCGATTTTGACAGAGAGATCAGGGGAAGGGGCATATGGGGGAGGAAAAATTATAAGTTCGGTTTTGGATAGATTGAGTTTGAGGAAGTGGTGTGACATCCAGACTGATATATCTGATAGTAAATTACTGATACGTGAGGAGACAGAGGGAGTGAGCTGAGGGATAGAGAAATAGATTTGGGTGTCGTCAGCGTAGAGGTGGTTTTGGAAGCCATGGGAGGCTATCAGTTGACCCAGGGAGGCGGTGTAGTTTGAAAATAGGAGAGGTCCAAGAACAGAACCCTGGGGGACCCCAACAGAGAAAGGAAGAGGAGAGGAGGAAGTAGAGTTATTAGAAATGCTTAAGGTGTGGTTGGATAAGTAGGAAGAGAACCAGCGAAGTATACAGTCATGGAGAGGAAAGGCGTGTAGTTTTTTTGAGGAGGAGGGGGTGGTCAACCGTATCAAAGTATGTACAGTTTTACTAACACATGTCCAAGTTGCAAAATTGTTTTCAGGCATTAACATGTGTTTTACCCTCAGTTACCAAGCGGTTACATTATGGGCAAATTACATTTCATTGCCAGCTTCTTTTATAAATTAAAACAGAACACAGATCCCTGTGTTTTGTGGGTTTGTGAGGTTTTTTTATAGAAACCGGCAATAAAATGTCATTTGCCGGCAATTTCAAACATTTTTTTCCTTAGTAAATGTCAGTGTTACTGCAACACTTTCTGTACATCACAGGGATGCACCTCTTCACAGGCAGGATTAGGACACCCCCCAGGAATGTTATTTTTAAAGAATTAGGCATATTTAATGTAGCACTGTCCCCTTGGGGGTTGCTTAGAATTTCAAAGAAACAAGAATTCTAATGCCACGTACACACGAGCGGACTTTACGGCAGACTTTGCCCGGCGGACGGGATTTCGTCGGACAATTCGATCGTGTGTGGGCTCCAGCGGACTTTGTTTTCTCAAAAGTTGGACGGACTTAGATTTGAAACATGTTTTAAATCTATCCGTCGAACTCGAGTCCGGTCGAAAAGTCCGCTCGTCTGTATGCTAGTTCGACGGACAAAAAGCCACGCTAGGGCAGCTATTGGCTACTGGCTATGAACTTCCTTGCTTTAGTCCGGTCGTACGTCATCACGTACTAATTAGACGGACTTTGGTGGATTGTGTGTAGGCAAGTCCGTTCATTCAGAAAGTCTGTCATAAAGTCCGTCGAAAAGTCCGCTTGGCAAAGTCTGCCGTAAAGTCCGCTCGTGTGTACGCGGCATAAGTGATATGCATTCAAGGCAAAGCAGCTGAGACTGACCAGTAGTAATCCTTATGGTAATCCAGGTATAAGGTGTCTGTATACAGTGTCCTGTGGAGTATGCTAGTGGCTGGTGTTGGATTTGTGGGTAGGTGCCCTCTCACCAATCTGAAGACAGTGTAAGAATTTCCTGAAACGTGATTCAAGTCAATTCTTCCTTCTGCATAATGGGCTGAGATGACGGTCTGGCTGCTGGAATAATAAGTCGTCTGGTCCTGCTATTGACAGCGATGCTGCGGTGGTGTCCCTCTTCTAGCAAGCGGTATCAGACCCGCCTGGGTCAGAGCTGGGAGTGCCTTGTTGCTGCGTGGTAGGCAGCAGTCCTCTCTCACAGCAGCGAAGATGGTGTTTACTTGATGAGACCCAGAAAGCAAGAGAGCTTGGGCCTGGTCTGCTGACCCCTTTACAGCCTCTTCCATAGTTCTCTTCCTGGAGCAGATGGCCTGCTGGGAGGTGTAGTTCATGTTTAGTTCTGCAGTTCAGGGATGCCTGTTAAAGAGACTACAGTTCCCACAATGCTCTCTGCTTGGCTCAGGAGTATGATGCATGTAATCTGAGCCCAGCACTAGGGGAATACAGAGACAATCTAAGAAGGTGGAGAGTAAGTCTGCAGTGCCAGATAACTGTAGTCTGCTCTTGGCTACATTAATGTCTAACAATCACTACTCCTGGCTGAATTGACATTTATTTTTCATTTTTTTTTCATTGGTACATGTTCCCCAGGGCAGTGTTGGCTCCCTAATGTTATTTTTTTACAACTGCTTGCCTATTATCTCTTATTGTTATTTTTCCAAAATATGCCCCAGTAGAAAAGGTAAATCTTATGTTATAGAGTAAGGGAAATCCCCTACCCCAGTGTGTATTCCTCTAGGACAGTGTTTCTCAACTCCAGTCCTCAAGGTGCCCCAACAGGTCATGTTTTCAGGATTTCCCTCAGATGAAACGGCTGTGGTAATTACTAAGGCAGTGAAACTGATCAAATAACCTGTGCAAAATAATGGAAAGCCTGAAAAGATGACCTGTTGGGGCGCCTTGAGGACTGGAGTTGAGAAACACTGCTCTAGGATATGACACTCCTCTAGTGCTTCCACCTATCACCAACTCAAATGAGACATCACTAGGTGCTTATCCTTCTATTCCTACATGTGCAAAGGAGTTAGAGGCAGAAGAAGATCGGCCCCTTGTCTCCCCTAAGATGGTCCACCCCCTGGAGGTCAACTGACACTTCACCCCTATCTACTGTATAGTGGAGTGTCAGGACTGAAAATGGTGTCATTGTGGGTGGAGAGTACATGAGCTCTAGCAACAGGATATGCCCAAATCGTCATGTTGAAACATCCAGTGTATCCTCCCATAAAATAAGGAAGGGTCCCTCTTAAGCACTTACCACCACCTAGAGAACAGATATAGCAGTTACAGGCAGTATTAGACACTATGGAATTCCTAATAAGGCATTCTCCTTTGTGTGTATACAGTTCCTGGGAAAGTCAATGCCTTACATCATGCACATAATGTAATAACATATCATGATTATATCCATACAATGCAAGAAGATTTCCATACGCATTGTCATTGATCTATCCCATTTATTGTAAAGTGATGCTGTCAGGATCACTGGTTGCTAGGGAGCTGTCGGCTGTGAGGAGATAGCAGTTTATAAAAGTGGGGATATCAAGAGCTTCCTAAATCCGCTGCATGTTTCAGTAACTACGGCGGGAATTTTTGAAATAGGTGCAGGCCATTTTAAAGGACCATACCACCACAAAAGTGTGGTTATTGAATTCTGATGATTCTCTGTTAATGCCTGAAAAGTCCTTCATTGTTTTGTATCACCTGTATCCATATATCAGGATGTTGGTGCGCCCCCTTTGTGGATTATTTATATAAAGTTCCTGTATAATGTAGTTGTATAGGTATTTTGTTATATTCACATTGCCTGCTGTGTAGCTTCCTGACATTATTTTAACATTTTTCTACCTCAAAACCAGTGTGAATAAACGGGTCCATCGATGTTTCCTTTTTTATCTTGCTGTTTACTGTTTGGTAGAAGGAGTCGGGTGGAACCAACATATCACTGCAGTAACTGAATATTTGCTGTTGCAACATTGATCCTCCCCCTGGCCAATCAGGAAGCAGGTATGAAACCCATTTCCCGATTGGACAAAATGTCAGGCTATCCTATTGGACGCCTAGCGCTGGAGGAGAGAGGAGACACTGGGGAAGGTTCTCCAGGAGAGGACAGGTTTCTCTGAGCCTGCCTTGCTGGAAGATGGCCACATCAGCTCTGACCATTGCTCTAACCGCCCGCATCCAGGGTAAGGAGGACAGAGGGTGGTGGGGAGTGTTAGTGCCGTGCCACGGGGGGTAGGGTGGCATTTGTGCTAGTGCCGCTCCACCGGTGTACGGGGGGTTGTTTGCCACCCCCCCAAAAAAAAACACCAGCTGCCCCTGGATGCACTGTGTGTTCTGACACCTATATATTGGAAGCAATGGTAGCTCTTCTATTGGACCAGACTATATAGGTCAGGCTTTGCACCCCACATGCATCAATAAGCTTTGGTCATCCATGACCTTGTTGCTGGTTCACTGGTTTTCCTTCATTGGACTACTTTTAGTCGGTCCTGACCACTGCAGACTGAGAACATCCCATACGGGCCTGATATGGATTTCGGGGGGACCCCAGGTCATTTTTTTTTTTGTTTTTGGTGGCAATTGCAACTGCATGTCAATTTAAATGTATTTGATTTGTATTTTTTTCTTTAGAAACATCATTTTTATTGTATTACTATAAGTGGGGTTTCCACTTTAAGTGAAACACTAAAAATTAAATTAAAACGGGGGGCAGAGCTAGCCGTAGTCCAAGATGGACGTGTGAGAGCAGAGCTCCAGCATCAGCGGGAACAACGCGGCACACAGCACCTTGCCCGGGACCGAATCCGAGCCCAAACCACGGTGTTCTGGTCCGCACAAACCCAGGGAACACAGTCATATAATGACAACAAGCAAAAAGGAGGGGAGCCGGCCGATGCGTCTGATGGAGTTTTACTCCTATGAGGCCAGGCAAGATGGCGCCAGCTCGGCATCCATGCCGACATCAGCGGCTAAAACTATTAACAAGCAGCCGAAATCACAGAAAAGGAGCAGTCCTCCTAAAGACTCAAGGTCTCCACCAGCTACCCCATCATCAGGGAGTCCGGAGAAGTCCAGATTCAAGGCGGATGCCATAGATGACAACACAGAGGTGAGCTCTCCCCCTGACTCAGGAGATGACACCAGAGAGCTGCCTGACTCCATTGATTCATTCCCCACAAACGGCCAGCCAGTCATAGATACCATGCTAAAAGAGATGTTAGTGTCACTGAGAGGATCGCTTCACTCAGATATGATCTCCTGTATGCATAAATTCAGCAATGAGATCAGAACTGTAACTAACAAAGTGACCCACATAGAACATAAAATGGGGGAATACGCCACAACGATAAACAATTTGGTAGATGCAAATGAAGCCAAAGAAGATGACATAGAAGGGATCAAAGCCAAAATGGCGGACATTGAAGATAGATCCAGAAGAAATAATCTGAAGATCAGAGGGGTCCCAGAAACCGTTAAACAGCAAGACCTGAGGGACTATGCCACCTAGCTATTTACAGCTATTCTACCAGATCTATCAGCATTAGATCTCACTGTGGACAGAATTCACAGACTACCTAAACCTGCCTACCTAGCAGATAATATACCGCGGGATGTGATCCTTCGCTTACACTTCTACCACACCAAGGAAAGAATAATGGCGGCCACAAGGCAGAAAGAAGCGATTCCATCGCCATGCTCAAACCTGCAATTCTATGCAGACTTATCACAATATACGCTGCAAAAACTGAGAAATATGACAACCATAACTAAGGCACTCAGAAACCACAAACTAGGGTACAAATGGGGCTTTCCAACCAAACTGATCGTAACAAAAGAATGCAAGGAGTATGTGATGGACTCCCTCGCAAAAGGTATGGCACTACTCAGCTCATGGGGGATAATCCCAGACAGCCAAACATCCCCACGGTCAAGGAGCCCTAACACAAGTCCAGGACCAGAATGGCGCACGGTTGACCGCAGGAATGCCCGCACTCACAACTGATCTCAGCAGGGGCAAAACACATAACCAACAACCCGCGTTGGAGTACACATCTTCGTTCCGTTAAGTTTGTTTAAACTTATTACCCACAAGTTACTACCTGAGTGACTGAGAGTCACACTTTATCATCTTTGTTAGTTGGCACAAAGCCACAAATGTTGAACTTCTGTTCCTATAAACTTTTTTCTCTTACCCTGACAGTCAAGAATATTGCTTCAACCTTAGGAGGATATCGAATCACACAAGAAACGACCTCTTCAGAACATCTCAACGACCCACAAGCAATCAACACCCAGGTCTTGCACCTAAACGAAGTAAGTGACACTCACGTAATAAGCTATACACACCTTCACACAAATCGCATCCATGGCAGTGAATTTCCTGACCATTAATGCAAAGGGACTTAATCACCCGGCCAAGCGCAGGTCTCTATGGAAGGAAGCGATACAAAGGAACTGCGACATCCTATGTACACAAGAAACCCATTTCCATATTGACTCACCACCTAAAAGCTCTCACCCGAAATTCCCACATGTTTTCTGCGCAAACGCGAAGGCTAAAGCGAAAGGGGTGATGATTGCAATTAAGGATACAATCGCATTCCACCTGCATAAGATTTTATTGGATCCACAGGGCCGCTACATAGTTATGGTGTGTGACATCAACTCTGCGACCTTCACTCTGGCAAACATCTATGCCCCAAATGCAGGGCAATCCAAATTCTTACACTCAGTCCTCAAGAAAATAAATCAGATACACCAAGGAGCACTAGTGATTTGCGGGGACTTTAACATAGTGCCTGACTCTGATCTGGACTCATCATCCAATCCTAAAAGAACTCCACCAACCCTACAACCAATACTTCACAAGTATTTACTGTATGATGCATGGAGATGTCTCAACGCTAATGACAGAGACTACTCTTTTTTCTCCCACTGCCACAAATCTTACAGAAGAATAGACCTATTCCTGGTTGATAAACAATTGTTTTTCAAATGCAAAGCC
Source organism: Aquarana catesbeiana (assembly GCF_042186555.1). Lineage (NCBI taxonomy): Eukaryota > Metazoa > Chordata > Amphibia > Anura > Ranidae > Aquarana > Aquarana catesbeiana. The sequence goes on along the minus strand of NC_133324.1, from coordinate 9,180,525 downwards.
GCTAAGATACATAGTATAACTTGGTCGGATCACGCCCCAGTGGAGCTACAAGTGGGAAATCCATCTACCCTCAATAATACATTTATTTGGAGAGCCAACCCCAGGCTGTTCCAGCATGGCCCGACCAAGTTGTATATTGAACAGCAGATGAAAGAGTTTTTCTCACTTAATCAGGGGTCGGTCTTGGATCCATTTACCTTATGGAATACACATAAGGCATTTGTAAGGGGGATTCTAATACAGCAAGGGGCGAGGGCCAGGAGGTTGAGGCAACAGCAGACCACGAGAATCATAAATCAAATTGAAATTTTAGAAAAGCAAAATATGACACTTACATCTCAAAAACTGACGGATCAACTTAATATGCTCCGTACAGAGCTGAGGCTAATATTACTGGAGGACTTTGAAAAGGCCTCCAGGAAGTTAAAACTGACATACTACACTAGTGGCAACAGAGCAGGAAAATTACTTGCCAATCAATTAAAAGGTCACAGATATAAAACACACATACCATTTATCGTACATCCAAAAACACAAATCAAACATCAACACCCACAAGAAATAGCCAATGCCTTTAGCCACTACTACGGCTCATTATACAATCTAAAAAACGACTCCACCATACCACAACCAACCATAGAAAATATAGAGACATTCCTACAAACTCTTCATTTACCTAAACTCACCACAGAACACCTTCACACACTGAATTCCCCTATAACAGAATCAGAAGTCAATCTAATCATACAATCACTGCCTATCAACAAATCCCCTGGACCAGATGGCTTCTCAGGGGAATATTACAAGGCCTTCCAAAATATACTAACCCCACATCTGACAGCGATATTTGGTGCTGCTGTTGCCTCCTCGTCATTCCCTCCAGAAATGTTGAAAGCAACAATAATAGCATTGCCTAAACCGGGGAAAGATCCGGATTCCCCACAGAATTGTAGACCCACTTCCTTATTAAATATGGATGTTAAGATTTACGCAAAATTACTAGCAAATAGATTAATGAACATACTTCCTGAAATTATCAATATAGATCAATCAGGGTTCACGAAAGGAAGGCAAACTTCAGACGCCACAAGAAGACTGATTAACGTAATTCACATAGCTGACAGATGCAAAACGCCTTCTCTGCTCCTCGCTCTGGACGCAGAGAAGGCGTTTGACAGAATCCATCGGCAATTTCTCTCTCAGGTACTGGGGAAGTTTGGGTTTGAAGGTTCTATTTACTCAGCTATCATGGCCCTATACACACAACCATCAGCACAAGTATTCATAGCAGGAGCGCTTTCTGCCCCGTTCCAAATTACTAATGGGACAAGACAGGGGTGTCCCCTTTACCCCCTGATCTTCAACCTATTAATGGAACCACTGGCAACCCATTTGCGAACACATCCACTTATATCTGGGGTACAAATAGGCCAGAGAAGCCATACAATCAGTTTATTCGCAGATGACATCATACTGATGCTCACAAAAGCAGAAACTTCCCTACCATCAGTCCACAAGGCCTTACAAACATTCAACGGGGTATCGTATTATAAAGTAAACAAATCTAAGTCCTATATCTTAAATCTAGGAATATTGGCACAGATTAGACAAAAACTAGAACAAAACTTCCCATACATATGGAAAAAGGAGGGAATAAAATACTTGGGCATCACACTAACTCCTAAGTCTGGAGACCTATTGGCAGCTAACTACACCCCCTTTATGAAACAGCTACCTGACAAACTAAAAAAACTTGAAAAAACTGAACTTTCGTGGCTGGGCAGACTTGCAGCTTTCAAGATGCAAATTCTACCACAGATACTTTACCTATTCAGGACTCTTCCAATCCCACTGCCAAACTCTTTCTTTAACTCCCTACAACCCATAATAAACAGATATATATGGCAAGGAAAGAAGGCAAGGTGTGCCTTCACCAAGCTTATAAAACACAGGAAAGCGGGAGGGGTTGGACATGTACACATGCAAGACTACTACTTTGCGACCATTCTAGCGCAAATTAGAAATTGGTTATCCTTTGATACGGGCCTGTCTACACTGTGGGCAGAGATAGAAAAAAATCAAATAAAAAACAGGTCATTGAAGGATTTTCTCATGACAGCCCATCTGAACTTCTCCTTAGACGTCAAGCTATCCCCAACCATACTTGCAGCAATAAGGGCATGGGGCCATCTTAGAAACTACCCAGACTGGACAGGAGCACAAATACCACTTAAACTCCAGATTTCTGCACTTAGCCATATCATACCAGATATTAACTTAAAGACATGGCAGATGAAAGGTATCCAACACATAGAGGATCTAGTAGAGGGTAGGTCAGTCAAAACATTTAGTACTATATAGAAGGAATTTGGTTTACCACATACAGAATATTATAAATACGCACAGATTACTCAACTCCTGAAAAGACACCCAAACATATATACCACTTTACCAGCGAAGATATTCCAATACCTAACACAAACCACAACGAAACTAAAAGGGATATCAACCTTATATCTAGCTCTCCAAGAAAAAAATATATGCACCAAATCTCAGAACATTATAGCATGGGAAATCGAACTGGGACAATCTTACTCAGTGGAAAAATGGGAAACAACATTTAATAACATATACAACTCCACTAAAAGCACTAACCTGTGGGAGATGCAGCAAAAAATCTTCCACAAGTGGTACCTCACACCCAGTCGAATATCTAAAATTTATCATAATTCCTCTCCTGAATGTTGGAGATTATGTGGGGAATGCGGCACGTTGACCCATATTCTATGGAGTTGCCCTAAAATAAAACCATTATGGAATCAGATAGCAAACATAATACAAAACTTTACGCAACAGACTCACCCATTAAATTCAACAATGGCTATTCTATCAATAAACCTAGAATCTATACCACTCCAGCTCAGAACAATAATATCTCACATATTGTTGGCAACTAGGCTTACAATCCTCAGACACTGGAAAGATATAGAGCCCCCATCCATAACAGAAGTAATAACTACAGTCCACAATTACGGTACATATGAAGTTTTACATGCATCAACTATGAGGAAATATGAGAAGATATCCAAATTATGGTCACCATGGAATGTATGGTACTCAAGGCGACTGATTTCTTAAGGGTCTGAATATCTTGAATTAAGACATAGATCAGGGGAAGCAATATTACTGTTGGGACATGTTTTACTTGTTTACTTGTTTTCTTTTCTATATGTTACCTTCATTAATGTTAGAGATCAGAGATATATTATCTACAAAGGTACAAGCGATTACTAATTTACCAATATCAACATATTTGAACATTATATGTAATCGCTAGAAACATCAACAGCAAGGATTAGTAGTCATGGCTCCATGTCGGAGGATGCGACCATAATGAGAGATCGCTCAAATCCAACGACGAGGAGTTAATGAATAAATACCATAAAATGATTATTGCATATACCTAATAAGATGTAAAACATAGTTCATTGTAATGGGAAAATGTGTAGAAAGATGCAGAAATACAGAATTAAGGCTAACAGTACACAATTGTATATAACATATCTTGTACATTGTTCAATAAAAATAAGATTGAAGAAAATTAAATTAAAACAAATAAAGAAAAAAACAGTGTGGGGTCCCCCCCAGTCCATACCAGGCATTTAGGATTTGAAGGGGAATCCTATGCCAAAATTTAAAAATAAATGGCTTGGCCCCCCCCATAATCCTTACCAGACCCTTATCTGAGCACGCAGCCTTGCGGGCCAGGAAAGGGAGAGGACAAGCGAGCGCCCCCCCTCCTGAACCAAACTAGGCTACATGTCCTCAATATATGGGTGGGTGCTTTGGGGCTGGGGGGGGCTGCTGACTTCTGCTCGTCTCCCGGTCCTGCTACCATTTCCTGCTCTGGTGCCAAGCTGCTCCTGCATCCTGTTCCAAGGACTGCAACTACCAACCCTACCCATGAAGGAGTGATCATCACCAGCCAGGTATTACGGGACGCGTGTTACTCCTTGCCCTTACACTTTCTGCATCCACCTTCAGGAGTGTTGGGCAGGAGGTTCAAGAGAGGTCTCCACAACATTGCAGTCTTCACCAGGTATGTGATAAAGGCTTTGAATTGACCTTTTTTTCCTATGCATTTTTGTCGGACCTTACAGTTGAGTATAAACTAAGAGGGTGGGGACTTTAAATGAAGCATGCCACATTATATAATATTTTATTTGTTACATAAGTTTGTGGTTCACTGCCGCTTATCAGAAACAGATTTGGAAGAAGTATCTAACATTCCTCCTTACCCTTTTTCTTTAACCACTTGCTGCTCCCGCCCACCGTCAAATGAGGGCAGGGTGGTGTGGCTCTCATTCTGGGTAGATGTCATATGATGGCTCCCAGAGCGGCTGCTCTTGTGCTCCCGTGGGGGCATGCAGTGTGGCGATTGCGGCTGCGCTGTGTTGCTAGGACACGGCGTGCCCCTGATCTCTGTAGAGAGCCATGGCTTTTTAAGCATGTGATCGGCTGTGTTCAATCACAGCCGGTCACATGTAAACACAGAGATGCCGGTAATCGGTGCTCCTCACCTCACACTGACAGAGTGTGAGGAGAGGAGATCTGATCAGCGGCATCTCCTCACAGAGGACATCTAGGTATGTAATCTTGGCACTGATCATCAGTGCCCTGATTACAATAAAACCCCCACCAGTGCTAGCAATGAGTGCCCAACAGTGCCAGCAAACAGTGCCCACAAGTGCCAGCAATCAGTGCCCATGAGTGGTGCCAGTCAGTGCTGGCTATCACTGCTGCCCATCAATGCCCATCACTGATGCCCATCAATTCCACCCATCAATGGCCATCAGTGCCCATCAGTGCCGCCCATCAGTGCCCATCAGTGCTGCCTATCCATGCTGGCTATCCGTGCCCATCAGTGCCCCCTATCTATGCCCATCAGTGCCACTCATCAGTGCCCACCAGTGCTGCCTATCAGTGCTCATCAGTGCCACATAACAGTGCCACCTATCAGTGCCCATAAGTGCACCATATTCATGCCTCCTCATCAGTGCCACCTAATCAGTTCCCATAAGTGCCGCCTCATCAGTGCCCATAAGTGCCACCTCATCAGTGCCTATCAGTGCAGCCTATCAGTGCCCATCAGTGCCACCTCAATAGCGTCCATCAGTGAAGGCGAACAATTACTTCTTTACAAAACTTATTGACAGAAACTAAAAAAACCTTTTTTTTTTTTTTTGAAAATTTTCATGTTTTTTTATGTTTGTTTTTTAGGAAAAGATAAAAAACCCACAAGTGATTAAATACCACCAAAAGAAAGCTCTATTTCTGTGAAGAAACTGATAAAAAATTCACATGGTTACAGTGTAGCATGACCGCGCAATTGTCATTCAAAGTGTGACAGCGCTAAAAGCTAAAAAATAACCTGGGCAGGAAGGGGGTGTAAGTGCCCTGTATTGAGGTGGTTAATTAGTCCGACTCATTGTTTACCCAGAGAAGGATAATTTGGGAGTATGGGCCCCACCCCAGACTCACCGAGAAAAAAAGGGCAAGTGGACTATTGCGGTACATATAGAGAAGGTATACATATATAGTATGAATCACTGGTAAAATTTCACAAAATGTATTTATACAAAAAAATTTCCCGGCAGGGAAATGCCAATCAGTGCCAAGGCAGCTGCCAATCAGTGCCCATCCCCAATGCCTGCCAGTGCCATCAATGATGCCTATCAATGCCATCTATCAGTGCCGCATATCAGTGCCCATCAGTGCCACGTATCAGTGCCCAGCAGTGCCGCCTATCCGTGCCCATCAAAGCCCAGCAGTGCCAACTATCAGTGCCACCCATAAGTACCCATCAGTGAAGCCTTTCAGTGCCCATCATTGTCTCCCATCAGTGCACATCAGTGCAAACCAGGGTCACCCATGAGTGGCCATCACTGCCGCCTATCAATGCTCATCAGTGCTGCTTATCAGTGCTACCTACCAGTGCCCAACAGTGCTGCCTATCAGTGCCCATTGCCAGTGCCCATCTGTGCCACCTCATTGGTGCCACCTCCTTTGTGCTGCCTTACAAGTGCCCGTCAGTGCCGTCTCATCAGTGCCCATCAGTGTCACCTCATCAGCGCCCACCAGTAAAGGAGAAAACTTATTTACAAAATTTTATAACAGAAACAAAAGAAAAACGTTTTTTTTGAAAATTTTAGGTCTTTTTTTATTTGTATAGCAACAAATAAAAAACTCAGAGGTGATCAAATACCACCAAAAGAAAGCTCTATTTGTAGGAACAAAATGATAAAAATTCTGTTTGGGTACAGTGTAGTATGACCACGTAATTGTCATTTAAACAGTGACAGCTGAAAATTGGCCTGGGCAGGAAGGGGGTGTAAGTGCCCGGTATTGTATAAGTACTTAAAGTCCCAAAATCCCTTTCTTTCATTACAGTTGAGTATAGGTTTCTTTAGACATGTGACATCTCCATTATTACTAGTTCTCACATTACTGTACCTACTGACACCTTATTATGGCATTTCCAGACAAGGATGTCTATACTTTAGTTACTCTATCATTTCTCTACTTCAGAGGTATATTTCTTGACAACACTTGATTCATCTAACAAACTAATCCCGAGTTTTGTGATATTTTATCTGTTTACTGCATTACTATGTCCTCACCTTATTGTACCACTTATACTATAATGGCCATGGAACATAAACCTTGTATTATGTCTCATACATTTTGTATTCTGTCTTATAAGTCTATCAATAAAAATATATCCAACACTAAATTTAAACCATTATTGTTTTCTGTGAAACATTTTTGTGTTAGTTTTGTGGAATGTGGCCAAACTGTAATCTCATAAGTAACCATTTTGTTTCATTTTAAACCCTCTCATTACTCTGCAGATTAGCCCCTGAAGAGTACAGAAGCATCTTGATGATGATCTTTGTTGTCAATGAGATTAACAAGGACCCCAATCTTCTGCCCAATATTACCCTGGGCTATCGTATATTTAGTACATGTTCTGATCCAAAGCATACATTCAGATATGCCACAAAGATATTGTCTGGGGAAAAAGGAGCTCCTAACTATTACTGTAAGGGACACGGAGAATTGGCTGGTTTTATTGGTGAAAGTGTTTTCCATTCAAATCATGCTCTGGCCCAGTTACTTAGTCTGTATAGGTATACACAGGTAAGTGATCACTGCAATATATTATGTATGTAATATGGAGTGTACAATAGATGGCTCAGTACAGTCTCAGTGGATTTATTTTAGTCTGATGCCGCGTACACACGGTCGGACTTTTCCGGCATACTTGGTCCAGCAGACCAGAGTCCGCCGCACAATCCGACCGTGTGTAGGCTCCGGCGGACTTTTTTTTCCCAAAAGTCCGCCGTACCTAGATTTAAAGCATGCTTTAAATCTTAGTCCGCCGGACTCAGTTTCTGATGGAAAGCCCGTTCGTCTGCATGCGCCTGTATGCTGGTCCGACGGACCAGATACGACGCAAGGGCAGAGTACTGCATCTAGCCCTCGCTGCAATAGGAAAAACAAATTTTCCTATTGTGGCGAGTGCGGGGCATCCCAGGCCCTTAGGTCTGGTATGGATCTTAAGGGGAACCCCCTACGCCGAAAAATTGGCGTGGGGTCCCCCCCAAAATCCATACCAGACCCCGATCCGAGCATGCAGCCCAGCCGGTCAGGAAAGGGGGTGGGGACAAGCGAGCAACCCCCCTCCGTACCAGGCCGCATGCCCTCAACATGGGGGGTGGGTGCTTTGGGGGAGGGGGCGCCCTGCGGGGCCCCCTCACCCCAAAGCACCTTGTCTCCATGTTGATGAGGACAAGGGCCTCTTCCCGACAACCCTGGCCGTTGGTTGTCAGGGTCTGCGGGCGGGGGTCTTATTGGGATCCGGGAGCCCCCTATAATAAGAGGGCCCCCAGATCCCGGCCCCCCCACCCTATGTGAATGAGTATGGGGTACATGTTACCCCTACCCATTCACCTAGGGAAAAAGTGTCAATAATAAAACACACTAAACAGGTTTTTGAAGTAATTTATTAGACAGCTCCGGGGGGTCTTCTTCCGGCTTCGGGGGTCCCTCCGGTTCCTCTTCTCCCGGTGTTCCAGTTCTTCGGCCGCCTCCTCCGCTATCTTCATGCCGCTCTCTTGAGAGCGGGGGTCCGGACTTCTGGCTTCTTGTCTTCTTGGCTTCTTCCCTCTTCTCTTCTCCAGATGTTGACACGACGGTCTCTCCGGCTGGACTGGTCTCTGAGCGCTCCGATGTGACTTATATAGGCAGAGACCCCGCCCCCTTATGCCGTCACAGTCCCTGGGCATGCTGGTCACCGGTGATATTGACCATGCCCCCTAAAAAGTCACAGTCCCAGCATGCCCAGGGACTGTGACGGCATAAGGGGGCGGGGTCTCCGTCTATATAAGTCACATCGGAGCGCTCAGAGACCAGTCCAGCTGGAGAGACCGTCGTGTCAACATCTGGAGAAGAGAAGAGGGAAGAAGCCAAGAAGACAAGAAGCCAGAAGTCCGGACCTCCGCTGGCAAGAGAGCGCCATGAATATAGCGGAGGAGCCGGCCGAAGAACTGGAACACCGGGAGAAGAGGAACCAGAGGGACCCCCGAAGCCAGAAGAAGACCCCCCCCCCAGAGCTGTCTAATAAATTACTTCAAAAACCTGTGTAGTGTGTTTTATTATTGACACTTTTTCCCTAGGTGAATGGGTAGGGGTACCATGTACCCCATACTCATTCACATAGGGTGGGGGGCCGGGATCTGGGGGCATCAACATGGGTACAAGGTGCTTTGGGGGAGGGGGGCCCCGCAGGGCCCCCCTCTTCCAAAGCACCCACCCCCCATGTTGAGGGCATGCGGCCTGGTACGGTTCAGGAGGGGGGGCGCTCACTTGTCCCCACCCCCTTTCCTGACCGGCCGGGCTGCGTGCTCGGATCGGTGTCTGGTACAGATTTTGGGGGGACCCCACGCCGATTTTTCGGTGTAGGGGGTTCCCCTTAAAATTCATGCCAGACCTAAGGGCCTGGTATGCCCCACGACGGGGCTTGCAAGGTGTCAATCTCTCCGATAAAAGTGACTTCCTTTTCTAGTCCCATCGTACCCGAGTCATGTTCAAAATGAACGGACTTGTCCGTGTGTGGGCAAGTCCGGTCATTTGGAAAGTCCGGCGAAAGTCCGTCGGAAAGACGGGCGGACCTAGCCTGCCGGAAAGTCCGGTCGTGTGTAGGCAAGTCCGTCCGTTCAGAAAGTCCAGCGGTAGTCCGCCGGACAGTCCGGCGGGAAGAACGTCGGACCAAGTATGCCAGAAAGTCCGCTCGTGTGTACGCGGCATGACTCTTCTAGAATGAGTGCAGATCAGAATCAACAGAACTTTGAAAAATTCAGGTGCACAAAACATTGTAACTTGGGGAAATTATTTAGTGATCACTATCCACACAGCCCACTCAGTCCCACCATTTTACTTAACGGTTTTAATTGCTTGAATGAGAGAGATTTTTAGGTGTCTCGATCCCACTGAGTCTCTTTAGTAGATTATTAATGTAGTTTTCTGGTGTTTTGGATCTAGTGCCCAGAATATTAGTTTAACAATCAGGAACTGTAAGAAAACGAGTGACACCATTTGGTTAGGTCTTCTTTTTAGGTAGTTGCTTTTAAATTGGTCAGAACTGAATGTATCTGGACATCTGCCAACATTACTGTATTGTGTGTGCCTGTACAGGAAATCATTTACATCACTAGAGTAGTCAGTGACTTCCTTCACAATTAAGCATCCTCACCAGGTGCCATCATTACTTCCAATTTGGAATCTCGCCATCCATGGATGACGACTTCAAACAAAGTCTATCCCACAATGTGAATCCCCTGCAGCCTACATATAGGGAAGGGGAGGAGCAAAAGGAGAGATCACAGATCCAAGAAGATAAAATAGAAGGCATCACATCAAAACTAAATTGCCCTAAGACATATGGTGCACTGCAGGGCTGGTTAAATTGACTTCATTATTCCATTAGGACACAGGGGGTATTTACTAAAGGTAACCTACTTTGCACTACAAGTGCACTTGGAAGTGCAGTCGCTGTAGATCTGAGGGGGACATGCAAGGAAAATAAAAAACAGCATTTTTGCTTGCACATGATTGGATGATAAAATCAGCAGAGTTTTCCCTCATTTCAATCTTTCCCTCAGATCTACAGTGACTGCACTTCCAAGTGCACTTGTAGTGCAAAGTGGATTTGCCTTTAGTAAATCAACTCCTATGAAACCAAAACTCTTTGAGGACATTCAAATGAACTTTATCTGCCCCAAACGCTTCCCATATACTATCACCAGGTGATTTCCTGCATTGCTTCTTGCTGTAGGGAAGCTTCTAAAAGATCCCGATCCTCCATGATAGATTGTTTAATTAGTCAATGGACGTACTCCATAATGACCACCTACAAATCGTTACAATCTGCTGTAAGTACTAATACACCTGAAGATCACTTTGGAAAATGGCATAAAGATTTTCCTGAGGAAGTCTTGGGGGACAAGGTCTTCGAAGGTTACCTGAAAGTTTGTAAATACATTAAACATGAAAATGTGGAGAGAAACGCAATTTAAGCTGATCCACAAAGCATTTATCCCGTTCCTCCCTCCTAGTCCGACCTCCAAATCCCCAAAATGCGCCCAATGCGAATACCTTAAACCATCGTTAACTCATAGATTTTGGAAATGCCCTTTGATCTCTGTTTTCTGGGACCAAATAATCAAATTTGTGCATGCTTCAACCAAAATATGCATCTCCAAAACACAATTCTAATTACGGTTCAGTTACAGTGCGTCCAGGCAAGCAAGTTCCGACTACAGCATCACATACTACTCAATGGATTCATCTTCGTCTCATAGTAGACAGAAATACAATTCTAAAAATGTGGACTACCTCACCCCCCTACTTGGCAGTTAAAGGGGTTGTAAACTCTCGTGTTTTTTCACCTTAATGCATCCTTTGCATTAAGGTGAAAAAACACCTGGCAGTGACGGCCCCCCAGCCCCCTAGATTTACTTACTTGAGCCCTGGAATTTTCCATGCCGGAGATGCGCTCTTCATCTGCCCACGGTTCTCTGCTCTTGATTGGATAGATTGATAGCAGCACAGTCATTGGCTCCCACTGCTGTTAATCAAATCCAATGACACGGCGCTGAGTCCAGCATTCTGCTTCTATGGACGCAAACGCTGGACTCGGGAGTGCACCCGCAAAGTAACCCCCCGGGATAGCGCTTCTCCTAGGGAGTTATACGATGTGAGGGACAAGCTGCCAAGGGACCACAGAAGAGGATGATCTGGGCCACTCTGTGCAAAACAAACTGCACAGTGGAGGTAAGTATGACATGTTTGGTATTTACAAGAAAAAAACTCAAAGATTTACAATCACTTTAAAAAAAGATTTAACCCTTCTGTACAAAGAAATTGGACACACAGACTCAGAACTATATTCACACCAAACAGTTCTTTGTAAGATGGCACGCCTTTATTGAATACACCTTCACTCCATTGGAAAAAGTGTCAGTAATACTCCTTTTCAGCATGCAGACTGGTATCTCAAGGCCTCCCTAACCAACTCACTGAGCAAACTAAAAATCCCAGCTCCTTGACTTGGCTCACCTTAGCTCATTCACCCAGGTTACAGGCATCTATCATCTTTATGTTCGACCTGTGTTTTATCTGGGGGCCGACCACCCCTGCTAACCTAGGATGTTCTCAATACGGACACAACTTATTTCTTTGTAAAATGTATTGATAATTATTCTGAAAGTCTAGGTCTTAATACTAACTAGCTTAGAGTCATCCATACATCCGGTTAGTTTTCTCCCCCTATCCAATGCGAGACAGCTAATCACTATGATGTTATTGACATTGCTTCTCTTAGGCTACAAATAGTCATGTTTATTTTTTTTGTCAGTGGATACAAATCTTCAAAACACTAGCCATTGGGGTTGATTTACTAAAGGCAAATCCACTTTGCACTACAAGTGCACTACAAGTGCACTGCAAGTGCAGTCGCTGTAAATCTGGGGGGAAGATCTGAAATCAGGGAAAGCTCTGCTGATTTTATCATCCAATCATGTGCAAGCAAAAATGCTGTTTTTCATTTTCCTTGTGTGTCCACCTTAGATCTACGGCAACTGCACTTCCAAGTGCACTTGTAGTGTAAAGTAGATTTGCCTTTAGTAAATAACCCCCACAGTCTCAAGGATCCCTTCAGGGTCTGTACTCACAAAATGTCCAGGGTCAGCTGGTAGCCTCCTTCCAACTTCCAAGCGACACTCTATACCAGTGACACACGACTAGATTCAAAGACTTCCTCCCTCAGTCAACTTGCACAGGAACCCTGGGTTGTGACTTTCAGGCTTCAGGCCCTCAGATCTGCAACCTAAGGCAGCATGGCCTTCCACGCTGGGGAGAGGTGGCAGCCTCCTCCTCCACACGTGAACCTCTCTCCTCATAGGTGGGCTGGACTGATATCCTGAGCCTATGTGCTCCTCTGACTTAAATACAAGCACCCAGCATTCCATGGGGCACATCTTCTAATTGGCATAGGTTGTATCTGCATCCATACTCTCATCTGTTAGGTTTCTTCCCACTGTCCAATATGCCTTCTTGCTATTGGATCAGTGTAAAACATCAATCCAGCATGAACCATACCAGAGCACACAGAGCAGACCTCACTCATCAATCACTGCTCTCTATTAAACAGACAGCACATAGATTTGCCTGTCTACTTCTCTGTTAAGCAGAAAGGCCAAAACTATATACACTTCATAGCACCTATCTAGGAGTAGGGATGAGCTTCGAGTTCGAGTCGTACCCATGTTCGACTCGAACATTGCACGTTCAACCGTTCGTCGAATTTCAAACGTTATGGGTGGTTCGCGCCAAACTCGAGTGGCGCGTCATGGCCCATAATTCACTGTGGCATTGCAGTGCATTGCTGGCTGATGATTGGCCAAGCATGCACTATGACCCACATGCTTGGCCAATCACAGCGCCGTGTGTACAGAGAGCCGTAATTGGCCAAAGCGATGGTGGCTTTGACCAATTATGGCTCAGGGGGTTTAGTACACGCCCCACACTATATAAGGCCGCCTGCATGGAGGCCTTGTGTAGTGTGTTGCGGCGGCGGCAGAGAGATAGACAGAGAGACAGTGTCATTTGATTTAAGCTAGAGTAGGCAGGCGAGTCAGTTAGCTGCACTTACAGTGTATTGTGTGTATATATGCATCCTAGGTGTTGTGTATATATATATACATATATATATATATTTATGGTCGGAGCCCTCCGTCCTGAGAGATATGAAGCACATAAACACGTCACAAGACTAACAACATAAAATAGACCTGAAGTGTGCCCTGGCCTGCTGTATGGTAAACACAGATCTGCTGGGCGGTATGCCAGAGAAGGGCGCATACCTTAAGAAAGTAATGGATGTTTCTGTAGAGAAATTGTTTGAAGAGAAGTACCCTGAGAAGGGGAATGGGTGGGTGGGTACTGCACACTGGAACCGACACAGACCAGCGTGGGTGGTCTGGTTAAATACCCTTTCGGGCTCCTCCCATAATTTCAGGCCAGTAAACAGGCCTTCCTATTTATGGTCGGAGCCCTCCATCCTGAGAGATATGAAGCACATAAACACGTCACAAGACTAACAACATAAAATAGACCTGAAGTGTGCCCTGGCCTGCTGTATGGTAAACCCAGATCTGCTGGGTGGTATGCCAGAGAAGGGTGCAAAAAGACTTGTTAGGGAGGTAATGATTTATTTAGTTTACTGCCATACTACAGGGCGAGCTTGCCAAAGGCTTGTGACATTTCTGCTTGTGGATTGGGAATGTAGCGAGCGAAGCAGGTGGATTTCCACCTACCCATTTTCCTGATCACGTGGTCCGGGACCCCGTTTCATGAGGCTGCTGATGCTGCTCCAATGCGGAAAGAATGTCCAGAAAAGTGGTTGGGGTCAAGGCTTAAGTTGCGCAGAAGGATGCTGACGTGAGTAGTGAACTGGTTGGTACTTAGAGGGCTGATGGGGAATGGTAGCAATGAGCTGTCCTGTGAGGGATCAGGCAGATTGGCTTATAGCTGATCTAGGATGGCTACGGGGCACCAGGCATTGTGAGTTCTGAAGAGCTTGATGTCAACCCCTGGACCGGACTGTTGCGTTTTAGACACCTCGAGGTGCAATGTGAAGTGACTGTGGTGACGCGTGAGGTGGCGTCTACGTAACATCCTACGACTGGGGCCGGTGACTGTGAATTCGCTGGGCCGTAGAAAGCCATAGAATGCCAGGTAGATGGCTGCTTGGATGACCAAGCTGGGCAATAAGCCGAAAGGGGAACGTGAAAGGATAGTGGACATATCTTGAAACATGGCACTGGTGACCGGCAAGCGTTTACCGCTGACTTGGGGCTGTTGCTTGTGGATACCTCACAGGATGGCCTTGACCGCATGGGCAGCGAACAAAGATGGTTTGGTAGGATCCTGTAAGGAGGTGAAATGCTGGATGCCAGCTAGGTAGAGTCTAATGGTATTGTAGGATAATGCCAGCTGAGTGTGGTTGTACAATATGAAGGCCAGGATGTGATGGAGATCTCCTAGTATTGCCCCGGGGTTAGCGGCTAAAAACCTGTGATAGATCTTCCAGGCAGTATGGTAGGCTTTCAGGGTGTTATGAGATAGTGACTGGTTAATTAGACTAGTGGCATCGTGAATATGCCGCTTCAATCCAGGCTTGGCTGCGACCAATGTGGGATAGCAGACATGGTCGGGTCGGCTCCAGGTTCCTGCGAAAAGAACGTTGCGAAGTTAAGACGAGATAGAGCGTCAGCCGAGGTATTGCATTTGCCTGAGATGTGGACACAGAGGACATTAAATTGGTGCCTTAGTGAGATTTGCACCAGCCTGCATAGGAAGGACATGATGGCCAAGGACTTGGACCGACCTTTATTTATAATACTGGCTATGCCTTGATTAGCTGTGGAAAATGTCACTGTTTGTCCTGCCCAATTGTTGCCCCAGACTTGGGCTGCTGCAATAATGGGGTAGATCTCAAACAACGAGGAGGATTGACTGAACCCGGGGATCGAGAGTATTTCTGGCAGCCATGGTGCTGCAAACCAGTGATGGCCAAAAATAGCTGCAAAGCCTGTGGAGGCTGCGGCATCCGTGATTATCTGAGGTGAAGAGGGAGATGCTGATGGAATAAACATCGAAATGCCATTCCAATTTGTTAGAAATTGTCCCACATGGCCAGGTTAGCTACAGCTGCCTCGTCTAGTTTAAAGATTTGGTCAGGGTCTCGTACCTGGGAGAGGAACACCAGGAGGCGTGAGACAAAGGATCGCCCTTGAGGGATGATCCTTATGGCAAAGTTAAGCATGCCAAGGAGGGATTGTAGTTGCTTTTTAGTGCAGCCTCGAGTATTAGTGAAAGTGTGGATGACTGTCCTGATGCGGGTCAACTTGTCAGGAGGCAGGCTAGCCTGCATGGTGTGAGTGTTGAGTATGATACCCAAGAAAGTGACAATCTGTGCTGGGCCTTCCACTTTCTTTTCCGCTAAAGGCACGTTAAGATTGTGGAAGACTTCTCTTAGGCCGTTTAGGTCAACTGGGGGCTCGCTAGGTTTCTCTATGAGTAGGAAGTCGTCTAAGTAGTGAATAACTTTCTGACTGGACGCGTGTTGTGACAGAATCCAGGAAAGGGACTGAGCAAAAGTGTCAAATAGCCACGGGCTGCTTTTTGGAGCCGAAAGTTAATTTGGTGGCGAAATAGTATAGGCCTTTCCATTTGATTCCGTGCCATCGCCATAGATACGGCTCGATTGGTAACAACTTGAATGCGTCCGAGATGTCTGCTTTAGACAACCAGGCGCCTACTCCTACAAAAATGATAGATTAGATAGCTGAGTCTACAGATGAATATTTAACCACTTGCCGACCGCCTAACGACGATCTACGTCGGCAGAATGGCACGGGCAGGCAAAATCATGTACCTGGTACGTGATTGCCTTCCCACGGGCGGGGGGTCCGATCGGATCCCCCCCCGGTGCCCGAGGTGGTCGGCGTTGGTCTAGCAGCGATCAGAGATGAGGGGGAGGCCATCCATTTGTGGCCCCCCCTCGCGATCGCTCCCAGCCAATGAGAATCTTCCCCTGCCTCTTTACACCCCCCTTTACCCCTCGATCCCCCCCGATCCCCCCCCACCAAGCAGTTTTTTTTTTTTTTTTTTTTCTGATTACTGCATGGTGTCAGTTAGTGTGGTAGGGCAGTTAGTGGTAGCCCCCTTTAGGTCTAGGGTACCCCCCTAACCCCCCAATAAAGTTTTAACCCCTTAATCACCCCCCGTCGCCAGTGTCACTAAGCGATCATTTTTCTGATCGCTGTATTAGTGTCACTGGTTATGCTAGTTAGGTAGGTAAATATTTAGGTTCGCCGTCAGCGTTTTATAGCGTCAGGGACCCGCATATACTATCTAATAAATGTTTTAACCCCTTGATTGCCCCCTAGTTAACCCTTTCACCACTGATGACTGTATAACCGCTACGGGTGACGCTGGTTAGTTCGTTTATTTTTTATAGTGTCAGGGCACCCGCCGTTTATTACCGAATAAAGGTCTAGCCCCCCGATCGCCCGGCGGTGATATGCATCGCCCCAGGCAGCGTCAGATTAGCGCCAGTACCGCTAACACCCACACACGCATCATACGCCTCCCTTAGTGGTATAGTATCTGAACGGATCAATATCTGATCCGATCTGATCTATACTAGCGTCCCCAGCAGTTTAGGGTTCCCAAAAACGCAGTGTTAGCGGGATCAGCCCAGATACCTGCTAGCACCTGTGTTTGCCCCTCCGCCCAGCCCAGCCCAGCCCACCCAAGTGCAGTTTCAATCGATCACTGACACTTACAAAACACTAAACGCAAAACTGCAGCATTCGCAGAGTCAGGCCTGATCCCTGCGATCGCTAACAGTTTTTTTGGTAGCGTTTTGGTGAACTGGCAAGCACCAGCCCCAGGCAGCGTCAGGTTAGTGCCAGTACCGCTGACACCCACGCACACACCGTACACCTCCCTTAGTGGTATAGTATCTGAACGGATCAATATCTGATCCGATCAGATCTATACTAGCGTCCCCAGCAGTTTAGGGTTCCCAAAAATGCAGTGTTAGTGGGATCAGCCCAGATAACTGCTAGCACTGCATTTTGCCCCTCCGCCTGGCCCAGCCAGCCCACCCAAGTGCAGTATCGATCGATCACTGACACGTACAAAACACTGAGTCAGGCCTGATCCCTGCGATCGCTAACTGTTTTTTTGGTAGCGTTTTGGTGAACTGGCAAGAACCAGTGGCCTAGTACACCCCGGTCGTAGTCAAACCAGCACTGTAGTAACACTTGGTGACGTGGCGAGTCCCATAAGTGCAGTTCAAGCTGGTGAGGTGGCAAGCACAAGCAGTGTCCCGCTGCCACCAAGAAGACAAACACAGGCCCATCGTGCCCATAGTGCCCTTCCTGCTGCATTCGCCAATCCTAATAATTGGGAACCCACCACTTCTGCAGCACCCGTACTTCCCCCGTTCACATCCCCAACCAAATTCAGTCGGCTGCATGAGAGGCATTTTCTTTATGTCCTCCCGAGTACCCCTACTCAACGAACCCCCCCAAAAAAGATGTTGTGTCTGCAGCAAGCGCAGATATAGGCGTGACACCCGCTATTATTGTCCCTCCTGTCCTGACAATCCTGGTCTTTGCATTGGTGAATGTTTTGAACGCTACCATTCACTAGTTGAGTATTAGCGTAGGGTACAGCATTGCACAGACTAGGCACACTTTCAAAGGGTCTCCCAAGATGCCATCGCATTTTGAGAGACCCAAACCTGGAACCGGTTACAGTTATACAAGTTACAGTTACAAAAAAAAGTGTAAAAAAAAAACAAAAACAAAAAAATATATAAAATAAAAAAATAGTTGTCGTTTTATAGTTCTCTCTCTCTCTATTCGCTCTCTATTCTTCCGCTCTTTTTTACTGTATTCTATTCTGTCATGTTTAATTGTTATTATGTTTTATCATGTTTGCTTTTCAGGTATGCAATTTTTTATACTTTACCGTTTACTGTGCTTTATTGTTAACCATTTTTTTGTCTTCAGGTACGCCATTCACGACTTTGAGTGGTTATACCAGAATGATGCCTGCAGGTTTAGGTATCATCTTGGTATCATTGTTTTTAGCCAGCAGTCAGCTTTCATGTAAAAGCAATCCTAGTGGCTAATTAGCCTCTAGACTGCTTTTACAAGCAGTTGGAGGGAATGCCCCCCCACCATCTTCCGTGTTTTTCTCTGGCTCGCCTGTCTCAACAGGGAACCTGAGAATGCAGTCGGTGATTCAGCCAGCTGACCATAGAGCTGATCAGAGACCAGAGTGGCTCCAAACATCTCTATGGCCTAAAAAAAACGGAAGTTACGAGCATTTTATGACTTGGATTTCGCCAGATGTAAACAGCGCCATTGGGAAATTGGGAAAGCATTTTATCACACCGATCTTGGTGTGGTCAGATGCTTTGAGGGCAGAGGAGAGATCTAGGGTCTAATAGAGCCCAATTTTTTTCAAAAAAGAGTACCTGTCACTACCTATTGCTATTATAGGGGATATTTACATTCCCTGAGATAACAATAAAAATGATTTAAAAAAAAATATGAAAGGAACAGTTTAAAAATAAGATAAAAAAGCAAAAAAATAATAAATTAAAAAAAAAAAAAAGCACCCCTGTCCCCCCTGCTCTCACGCTAAGGCGAACGCAAGCGTCGGTCTGGCGTCAAATGTAAACAGCAATTGCACCATGCATGTGAGGTATCACCGCGAAGGTCAGATCAAGGGCAGTAATTTTAGCAGTAGACCTCCTCTGTAAATCCAAAGTGGTAACCCGTAAAGGCTTTTAAAGGCTTTTCAAAATGTATTTATTTTGTTGCCACTGCACGTTTGTGCGCAATTTTAAAGCATGTCATGTTTGGTATCCATGTACTCGGCCTTTTTTATTTTTATTTCATCAAACATTTGAGCAATATAGTGTGTTTTAGTGCATTAAAATATTAAAAAGTGTGATTTTCCCCCAAAAAATGCGTTTGAAAAATCGCTGCGCAAATACTGTGTGAAAAAAAAATGAAACACCCACCATTTTAATCTGCAGGGCATTTGCTTTAAAAAAATATATAATGTTTGGGGGTTCAAAGTAATTTTCTTGCAAAAAAAAATTTTTTCATGTAAACAAAAAGTGTCAGAAAGAAAGGGCTTTGTCTTCAAGTGGTTAGAAGAGTGGGTGATGTGTGACATAAGTTTCTAAATGTTGTGCATAAAATGCAAGGACAAATCAAAACCCCCCCAAATTACCCCATTTTGGAAAGTAGATACCCCAAGCTATTTGCTGTGAGGCATGTCGAGTCCATGGAATATTTTTATATTGTGACACAAGTTGCGGGAAAGAGACAAATTTTTTTTTTTTTTTTTGCACAAAGTTGTCACTAAATGATATATTGCTCAAACATGCCATGGGAATATGTGAAATTACACCCCAAAATAAATTCTGTTGCTTCTTCTGAGTACGGGGATACCACATGTGTGAGACTTTTTGGAGCCTAGCCTCATGTGGGACCCCGAAAACCAAGCACCGCCTTCAGGGTTTCTAAGGGCATAAATTTTTGATTTCACTCTTCACTGCCTATCACAGTTTTGGAGGCCATGGAATGCCCAGGTGGCACAAAACCCCCCAAATGACCCCATTTTGGAAAGTAGCCACCCCAAGCTATTTGCTGAGAGGTATAGTGAGTATTTTGCAGACCTCACTTTTTGTCACAAAGATTTGAAAATTGAAAAAAGAAAAAAAAAAAATTTTTCTTGACTTTCTTCATTTTCAAAAGCAAATGAGAGCTGCAAAATACTCCCCATGCCTCTCAGCAAATAGCTTGGGGTGTCTGCTTTCCAAAATGGGGTCATTTGGGGGGGTTTGTGCCACCTGGGCATTCCATGGCCTCCGAAACTGTGATAGGCAGTGAAGAGTGAAATAAAAAATTTACACCCTTAGAAATCCTGAAGGCGGTGATTGGTTTTCGGGGCCCCGTACGCAGCTAGGTTCCCAAAAAGTCCCACACATGTGATATCCCCATACACAGGAGAAGCAGCTAAATGCATTTTGGGGTGCAATTCCACATATGCCCATGGTCTGTGTGAGCAATATATCATTTAGTGACAACTTTATGCAAAAAAACCCCCAAAAAAAACAATTTGTCACTTCCCCGCAACTTGTGTCAAAATATAAAATATTCCATGGACTCAACATGCCTCAAAGCAAATAGCTTGGGGTGTCTACTTTTCAAAATGGGGTCATTTGGGGGGGATTTGTGCCATCTGGGCATTTTATGGCCTTCAAAACTGTGATAGGTAGTGAGGAGTAAAATCAAAAATTTACGCCCTTAGAAATCCTAAAGACAGTGATTGGTTTTCGGGGCCCCGTACGTGGCTAGGCTCCCAAAAAGTCCCACACATGTGGTATCCCCGTACTCAGGAGAAGCAGCTGAATATTTTGGGGTGCAATTCCACATATGTCCATGGCCTGTGTGAGCAATATATCATTTAGTGACAACTTTTTGTAATTTTTTTTTGTCATTGTTCAATCACTTGGGACAAAAAAAAATTAATATTCAATGAGCTCAACATGATTCTCAGCAATTTCCTTGGGGTGTCTACTTTCCAAAATGGGGTCATTTGGGGGGGTTTGTACCGCCCTGCCATTTTAGCACCTCAAGAAATTACATAGGCAGTCATAAACTAAAAGCTGGGTAAATTCCAGAAAATGTACCCTAGTTTGTAGACGCTATAACTTTTGCGCAAACCAATAAATATACGCTTACTGACATTTTGTTACCAAAGACATGTGGCCGAATACATTTTGGCCTAAATGTATGACTAAAATTGAGTTTATTGGATTTTTTTTATAACAAAAAGTAGAAAATATCTTTTTTTTTTCAAATTTTCGGTCTTTTTCCGTTTATAGCGCAAAAAATAAAAACCGCAGAGGTGATCAAATACCATCAAAAGAAAGCTCTATTTGTGGGAAGAAAAGGACGCAAATTTCGTTTGGGTACAGCATTGCATGACTGCGCAATTAACAGTTAAAGCGACGCAGTGCCAAATTGTAAAAAGTGCTCTAGTCAGGAAGGGGGTAAATCCTTCCGGAGCTGAAGTGGTTAAGTAAAAATTCTTCTGAAGGTATTAGGGAATTTAAACTGGGTATGTGGGAACAATGAGGTGCGGACAAATCATAGACTAAACAAAGTTTATTTGAAAACTTGCCCTTCACAAGCCCGATAGGGCTCACTCTCCATACAGAGAAAGCTGAATGTGTAAAGGGACCGATCATGTACCCCCGGTCTTGTTCTGTCTGCAGCAGGGTGGTGATGGCTTCCTCGTCAGTAGCGGCTGAAAGCAGGTTTTTGCACTCATGAGTTGTGTTGGGGAATGTGATAAGTCCGGTGTGAAAGCCTGTCGTGAATCCCTGGATGAGGAAGGCTGCCAGTGAAGGTGTTGGGTGTGAGGAGAGGTAAAACCCGAGCCATCCGACATGCACTTGGCTTAGTCATGCGGGTTTAGGCTGTTTCATACCGCAGGTGTACCTGGGGTGAGCTTTGTGGCATGTGAGACAGATATGAAGGAGTTTGCAGTGAGGAAAGTTACAACCCCCGAAGTTGAAATTATTGCATATGGTTGCTCCCCCTAGTGCACGGACGGGTCGTCCTAATCTGTCTGCCTGGGCCGGCTGAGTAAATGCCGTTGGGTAGTGAGTGGCACTGGAGATTGAGGGAAAGTTGGGGGGGCGTCTGCCACCTGACTCATAGCACCAGTTAGCCATATGTGTAGATGACTGGCAGTTAGTACAGAGTGGGGAGCGTAGGCCAGCGAAATGGTGACAGAACAGCTCTGTATCGATGGTACTCCAGTTGGTAGTTGCCTGGAATTGGGAGAGTCTGGCTGCTGCTTTAGCTGAAAATGACCTGTAATAGTCATAAAATGAGCATCCCCCATATTTATAACCTAGATCCACTACTGCATGAAAGTATAGATCCAGCTCTTCCCTCCTGTTGGGGTTGACCGTGCATAGTATATCTCTAAACATCCCAAAGGCTAGCACAAACGCTGAAATATTGAGTTTGCGGGTAAGCCTGTGGTCTTTAGCCTTCAGGACGACGGAAACGTCCCCCCCATGAATAGGACTTTTTTCAGCCAAGTCATGTACTGCGATGAGGAGGGATGCTAAGTTAATGTCCTTCCCATCCATGATGTCCTTGCTGATGCCTGCTGGGATGAGATGTGCGGGGAAGACGTAGGTACAGATGTCGGGTGTACCTGTAAGGAGAGGCATGGGGTGATGGTGGTTACTGTAGATGGTGGAGGTGCAGCTTGATGAACTTCCAGGGTTCCCACTCTTGTCTGGACGTCGGTGACTGCTGCCGACAGTGTGGTCACCAAGGAGTGCAGCTGAGTAATCGCTGAGGAGATTGACTGTAGTGAAACCTGGGTACCTGGTTGGGCTGCCACTGGCGGAGGAAACAGCAACCTAAAGAGCTCAGCTTTCCTAGCAGTCGCAGGGTAGGGAATACTCCTGTGCCGTAGTTCAGCTGTAAGCTTGGGGATGGTCCAAGCTCTGGGAGACTGTAAGCCGTTGTTTGCTGAGCCTGCCCCGGGTGACGACGGGGTGAAGGCGAAGTCCTCACTGTCGGCCTGTGACATGGCATCAGCTAAGATAGGGGGGGAAAAGCATATGTTTTAGACAAGTTTATAAAGGTAGGAGGGGATAGATTTTCAGGTAGATGAGACGGAAGGTAGAAGAAAAATTAAAGGATAGGAGAAGGAGCGACAGCTGTAGTGACAGCTAGTTTGCGTACGAGCGCTGTTGACTGTGATTTTAGAAAACTCGAAAGAATGCGTGACAACCGAGGTGAGCCAGGAGGTGACTGGCTAGGTAACCGATAGCTCGGGTGTCGCCTGTGCTCGGCACAGATTAATGAACCAGAGCCCCCAGGGCGGACTGGGGCGAGTATTTGAAGTCTGGTGTTTCTAAGTAGGAATGTTGCGATCTGTAGTTAATTGACGTATGTTTGGTCTGCTAACTCTTGCACTGCCAGCAAGCTGGAAGTTAGGCGACCTTGTCTGCGTGGTGAAGGATCTCGGATCGCTCTTCAAAAACAGAGTGAAGTGCACAGAAGTATGTGACAGTTGCTAACGCCTCGGAAATGAATCAAATTGTGTATGTGAAGTAAATATGTTGTGAAAGGTGTGTCTTTGAAAAGCAAAGGGGGATCCCTTTGAATTACGCACCTGCCTTGAAGCCCTAGTAGTGGAGTCTTATTTGGGGTCGAGACTTGGGTCGACCGGGAACCTGTAGTAGGAGTGACATAGGAAGATTTTTTTTTTTTTTTTCGAGAGGGAGTGCTAAAGAGCTGTTTGGGGCAGAAGTTGGCCCCCTGGTGAAGAGATGCAAGCCCTCAACAAGATTTTTTTTTTTTTTAATACCTGAGAAAGATACTGTCCACACCTGGTGCAGGATGGACCAAATGAAGAACTCTACTGACCTGAAAAAGGGGAAAGGGAAAGAGAAATTGATGAGTAGCCGTGTCGCTACTGGAGATGAGTGGCTGTTTTAGAGCCATTTTGTAAAATGTTTGCAGCGACTGCAAGTAAGCAGCCTTTGAAAGGCGAAAGAAAGTTTTAGCGGAAATTTGATTATGTAGGAATAACCGTGTGCAGCATTGGTTCAAAATAGATGGTGTGAGTTGTGTGTTTATGGTATTGTTTGTGAGGAATCCGAGTCATTGAGCCGGTGATACGACTGGACTCGGATTGGTTGGTGGAGTTGAAATGCCGAGGATCCAAATCATTGAGCCGGTATGCGACTGGACTGGATCGGTCGGTGAAAGTTGTATTAGCAAGGATCCGAATCATTGAGCCGGTACTACGACTGGACTCAGATTGGTTGGTGGGGTTGTAATGCCGAGGATCCGAATCATTGAGCCGGTTTGTGACTGGACTCGGATCGGTCGGTGAAGGTTATATTGGCAAGGATCCGAATTGTTGAGCCGGTGTTACGACTGGACTCAAATTGGTTGGTGGGGTTGTAATGCCGAGGATCTGAATCATTGAGCCGGTTTACGACTGGACTCGGATCGGTCGGTGAAGGTTGTATTGGTAAGGATCCGAATCGTTGAGCCGGTGCTAGGACTGGACTCGGATAGGTTGGTGGGGTTGAAGTGCCGAGGATCCAAATCATTGAGCCGGTTTGCGACTGGACTCGGATCGGTCGGTGAAGGTTTTATTGGCAAGGATCCGAATTGTTGAGCCGGTGCTATGACTGGACTCGGATTGGTTGGTGGGGTTTGTAATGCCGAGGATCCGAATCATTGAGCCGGTATGCGATTGGACTCGGATCGGTCGGATGAAAGTAGCACGCTGTTGGTGCATGTTTATGCAGTAAGAGGTGTAGAGAGTAAGTTTTTAGATGAAAGTGGGGCTTTTGTAGAAGGTGTATAGTTAGTAGGGGGGTGATGTGTGGAACAAGGTTTCGGGACCGTGCGCCGCTAATGCGACTTGATCCGTAAGTGACTCCATACGGATAATATAACAATTCAATTCTATAAACAGTAACAATAGCTCCTATCTGTGACAGCGAGTGCAATGGTCGAAATTCTGGAACCGCGAATAGGGAACTGCGACACGCTGGATCTCGAGAGTAGGAACTCACAAACGTGCGGTGAGTTTAGGAAAGTCGGCCTGGTGACGTGGTACCGCGCACTGGAACCGACACAGACCATCGTGGCTGGTCTGGTTAAATACCCTCCGTGCTCCTCCCATAATTTCAGGCCAGTAAACAGGCCTTCCTATATATATATATATATATATATATATATATATATATATATATATATACATACACACTGTGTTCAGTTTAGCTAGATCCGTTCCTGGTATTCTCTTCCTACTGACAGGCAGGCAGGTGTTTTTACAGTATTTACAACTACCTGAAGAAAATTGCTGGTGTTCTTTTGATCCTATTAGTCCTATTAGCTACAGTATTTACAGTTAGTGTACTGTGTCCTCTTCACAGTGTGCACCTAAAGCTACCTGAAGAAAATTGGTGGTGTTCTTCTAATCCTATTAGTACCGCAGGCAGCTGCAGTATTTACAGTTAGTGTAGTGCGACCTCTGCACAGTGTGCACCTAAAGCTACCTGAAGAAAATTGGTGGTGTGATTCTGATCCTATTAGTACCGCAGGCAGCTGCAGTATTTACAGTTAGTGTAGTGCATCCTCTGCACAGTGTACACCTAAAGCTACCTGAAGAAAATTGGTGGTGTTCTTCTGATCCTATTAGTACCGCAGGCAGCTGCAGTATTTACAGTTAGTGTAGTGCGTCCTCTGCACAGTGTGCACCTAAAGCTACCTGAAGAAAATTGGTGGTGTTCTTCTGATCCTATTAGTACCACAGGCAGGCAGCTGCAGTAATTATAGTATTTAGTGCAGTGCGTCCTCTGCACAGTGTGCACCTAAAGCTACCTGAAGATAATTGCTGGTGTTCTGATCCTATTAATACCACAGGCAGGCAGGCAGCTGCAGTATTTACAGTTAGTGTAGTGCATCCTCTGCACAGTGTGCACCTAAAGCTACCTGAAGATAATTGCTGGTGTTCTGATCCTATTAATACCACAGGCAGGCAGCTGCAGTATTTACAGTTAGTGTAGTGCATCCTCTGCACAGTGTGCACCTAAAGCTACCTGAAGACAATTGCTGTTGTTCTGATTCTTTTAATACCGCAGGCACGCAGCTGCAGTATTTACAGTTAGTGTAGTGCGTCCTCTGCACAGTGTACACCTAAAGCTACCTGAAGACAATTGCTGTTGTTCTGATCCTATTAATACCACAGGCAGGCAGCTGCAGTATTTACAGTTAGTGTACTGCGTCCTCTGCACAGTGTGCACCTAAAGCTACCTGAAGACAATTGTTGGTGTTCTCATACTAGTAATACTACAGGCAGGCAGTTGATTCTGCTAGCTGCAGTATCAGTATATATATACATGCCAGCTTTGTGCAGCTACATCTCACTGCAGGCCATTAGTATGTCTGTAAGGCCAACAAGGAGAGGCAGACAGTCACAAGCCAATAAAAGAGGGCAAGCATGCTCTGTGTCTAGAGGCAACAGTGCTGGTCGTGGAGACGGTGCATCCTCATCAGCAAGTTAAACCGCAAAATGTGGAAGACTTGGTAGAGTGGATGACCAAGCCGTCCTCATCCTCTCTCACCCAGGCTCAGGGTACTTTGTCTGGCAAAGCAGCTGCCAACGCAGCCTCTTCCCTCGGCTCAATGGCATCAGTCACTCCTTCCCTAGCCCCACCATGTCCTCCTGAGGAGTCCCCCAAACTGTTTGACCACAGTGTTGGGTACATGCTCCAGGAGGATGCCCAGTGTTTTGAAGGCTCCAATGAAGGTACCCAGCTAGAGGAAGGCAGTAACGTGAGCCCAGACAGAGGGGGTGCCCAAGAAGGACAGCAATCTGGCAATCATGTTCCCCCAGCTGCAGCATACTGCCAGCTTTGCTCCAGTGATGAGGAAGGAGGGGATGATGAGGTCACTGACTCCACGTGGGTGCCTGATAGGAGAGAGGAGGAGGAGGCACATCTCCAACGAAGCAGGATGCCCTCCATGGGCCATCTTAAGGGCAGCACACCGACTGCATCACACCGCAGATCTCGGCATGTGCAGGGTGCTGCTGTCTCTGTGCATTATTCCAAAAGTTCTTTGGTGTGGCCCTTTTTTGAGAGTGCATCAGATCCCACCGCTGCTATTTGCAACTAGGGGTGAGCTTCATGTTCGAGTCAAACTCATGATCGACTCGAACATTGGCTGTTCGCCCGTTCGCCGAATAGCGAACAATTTGGGGTGTTCGCAGCAAATTCGAAAGCCGCAAAACACCCTTTAAAAGTCTATGGGAGAAATCAAAAGTGCTAATTTTAAAGGCTTATATGCATGGTATTGTCATAAAAAGTGTTTGGGGACCTGGGTCCTGCCCCAGGGGACATGGATCAATGCAAAAAAAAGTTTTAAAAACTGCAGTTTTTTTGGGAGAAGTGATTTTAATAATGCTTAAAGTGAAACAATAAAAGTGTAATATGCCTTTAAATTTCGTACCTGGGGGGTGTCTATAGTATACCTGTAAAGGGGCGCATGTTTCCCATGTTTAGAACAGTCTGACAGCAAAATGACATTTCAAAGGAAAAAAAGTCGCGGCTATTAATGAATTGCCGGTCCGACAATACACATAAAAGTTCATTGATAAAATGGCAATCCCCCACAGGGGAACCCCGAACCAAAATTACAAAAAAAAAATGACGTGGGGGTCCCCCTAAATTCAATACCAGGCCCTTCAGGTCTGGTATGGATATTGAGGGGAACCCCGGCCAAAATTTAAAAAATGGTGTGGGGTCCCCCTCAAAATCTATACCAGACCCTTCACGTCTTGTATGGAATTTAAGGGGAACCCCGCGCCAAAATGTAAAAAAAAATGGCGGGGGGTCCCCCCAAAAATCCATTCCAGACCCTTATCCGAGCACGCAACCTGGCAGACCACAGGAAAAGAGCGGGGGACGAGAGAGCGCCCCCCTCCTGAACCATACCAGGCCACATGCCCTCAACATTGGGAGGGTGCTTTGGGGTAGCCCCCCAAAACACCTTATCCCCATGTTGATGGGGACAAGGGCCTCATCCCCACAACCTTTGGCCGGTGGTTGTGGGAGTCTGCGGGTGGGGGGCTTATCGGAATCTGGAAGCCCCCTTTAACAAGGGGACCCCCAGATCCCGGCCCTCCCCCCTGTGTGAAATGGTAAGGGGGTACAAAAGTACCCCTACCATTTCACAAAAAAACTGTCAAAAATGTTAAAAATGACAAGAGACAGTTTTTGACAATTCCTTTATTTAAATGCTTCTTCTTTCTTCTATCTTCTATCTTCTATCTTCTTTCTTCTATCTTCTATCTTCCTTCGGTTTCTTCCTCCATCTTCTTCTTCTTCTGGTTCTTCTGGTTCTTCCTCCGGTGTTCTCGTCTGGCATGTTCCTCCTCGGCGTCTTCTTCCCTTCTTCTCCTCGGGCTCGCTCTGCATCCATGATGGCATGATGGGAGGCTCCCGCTGTGTGACGCTTCTCCTCTTCTGACGGTTCTTAAATAACGTGGGGGGCCATCCGGTGACCCCGCCCCTCTGACGCACGGGGACTTGACGGGGACTTACCGTTAGGTAACCCCGCCCCTTCTGATGTCACGGGGAATGCCACAGGGAAGTCCCCATCAAGTCCCCGTGCGTCAGAGGGGGGCAGGGTCACCGGGTGGCTCCGCCCCGTTATTTAAGAACTGTCAGAAGAGGAGAAGCGTCACACAGCGGGAGCTTCCCTCCATGCCATCATGGATGCGGAGCGGCCCGAGGAGAAGAAGGGAAGAAGATGCCACAGAGGAAGATGCCGGACGAGAACACCGGAGCAAGAAGCAGAGAGTATATTAACAAGGCAGATATCAATGCCCTCTTATTAAAGCAGATATCTATCCAAAAGGGATAGTGCAGCCAGACACAGAGATATAATAATATGTTTTTCTCATTATGCAGCCTTCGCTTCTCTAATGTGTATAGACATTTGAAGGCAAAAAGCCCAGCGCATTGCGCTTGATATTTACAAACCAGCAAATGCCCACACACAGAGAACACGTCTCCAAGCCCATGAGAAGGTTTTCATACTGATGGTGTTACCGCTGGTCCCGATTCAACCCAAAGGTGCTCTGCTAGAGCGCTCCTTGGTTAAATCAGACACAGGGAGACAGATGACAACAATCCATTAAACACACATAATAAAATTTCCACAACAGGTCCTCCTTTTTGTCATAAGCTCCCATGTGTCCCTCGGTGAATCTTGATCTTCTTCTTAATCAGTCCTTAAGTCCATAAAAAGGAAAACACGCAGAGCGCATGTGCCACAGCTTCCAAAATGGCCACGAGTCACTGAAGCTCCGCTCCACCACGGCCCTGCAATAGACACCGGAGCTAATGGAGCGACCACACGATCATCACACCGGGCTACATAAGCGGGGGAGAACCCCCAGAACCCGCAGGGAACAACGTCACAAGCCAGGAGGAACTTAACAGATGACCGCGGCGCCCGGCCCGGTCAGCTACGCAAAGATGGCGGCGGCTACATGAGGCACCTGCAGCACAGGGGAGGATGATGATTCAATAGCAGATCAGGACGTTCGGTCACCGCTCTCCCCAGGTACCGATTTCCCTCCTCTGCCTCTGGGAGCTTCCCCTGCTTCCACTGAATCCCTGCTGGGCTGGTTACAGAACGGCCTCCCCTCCACCCCTATGTTAGACCCTCACACAGGCCTTTTACTCTCAGTAACGGAGGCAAATAATACCTCCCCTGTCGCCACGGACTTTCCTTCCATGATGGAAGCTTTCTCCCAACTGCTCTCTAAGAGCCTGGCCATGAACGCTGCTCAAATAACTTCCTCCATCCATGTAGATCTGCAGCAATTGGGGCAGCGAATAGATTTTATTGAAAAGAGAGCGGACCAAGCAGTTGCTCGTATAAACCAAAACTCAGATAGATTACAAGACATGCAAGACCAACTTGAAACTGCTTTTGCCAAAATCGATGACCTCGAAAATCGTTCAAGACGTTACAATTTTCTAATTCGCGGTCTTCCCGAAACTGAGAAAGATGTTCATTCCGCAGTGAAAACCCTGCTGAAGGACCTCATTCCAGATATAGCGTAACATCGCACGGAACTGGATAGAGCTCATAGAGCGCTGCAACCCCCCCGCTCTGACGGTCTTCCAAGAGACATCATTGTGAAGCCCCACTATTTCGCTGTGAAGGAAGAAATAATGAGGTGAGCAAGAGGAACAGATAACCTAAATTTGTTGGGCCACAAAATACAAATCTTCGCCGACTTATCGCCATATACAGTGCAGAAGAGACGTGCTCTGAAACCTTTGCTACAACTTCTGGCAGAGAGAGCTATAACATATCGATGGTCATTCCCCCTGAGACTGAACTTCTCCTACAGAAATAAAAGTTTCGGCTTTTCATCGTTTGGAGAAGGGGAACGTTTGCTTCTTCAATTGGGTCTATTACCACAAGGCCCGATACATCCCCAGGCAGGAAGGAGCACTCCATAATCAACAAAGCGCCCACCTCCGACAAGTCCTCTACAATCTACCTGGCTCAAGCAGAGCTCCAAATGCTCTAAAGAAAACATCCCTCCTTGAAATCTGAGGGAGCACAGGGATCCTTTCTCGGTCCCGGTTTTTCTCTTTTCCCTTTGCCCAGTCTGTCATTCCGGATGTCCGCTTCGGGTATCACAGTTCCATACTGTGATGAAGCTATTAAGATCCCTTTGACGGGTTTCCAGAATGCCCGCGGGCTTCCTGTTTGACTTAAAATGGAGGAAGCTCATGACACTCCACTAGGGGGTAGGGGTGGGGGGTGAGGGAACAGGGGGATCACCTTCTAATGGCCTGGTCTCATTTACAATCTGTGCCACCCCACCACAGTATATTTTCTCTGGACACACTCCTTCCCTCATTGGAGCTATTATAGGTGGACTGGATGCCTGATGAACTCCCAACAACTTTCTCTGTAGGAGTAAACAGTTCACAATATTTTAGTGAGTGAAGTCATGGAGGCGAAATGTAAATGTCAATGTTATAAGGTTAATGCCTCACGTTAGGCCTTGTTTTCACAATTGTATTTGGTCATAGGCGGTGTCGGAATTCCCGATGGGAGCCTGATCTCTCCCCCCTGGGCCCCTCCGTCGGTGGGTTGGGACCCAGGGGGGAAGGATCGCTTCCTCAAAAGGTATTGGTTACTTAATTAAGATAAGGTTTAACTTTCAAGTGGGTCGCTCTGATTCCTTTTTGTTTTTTAATGATTTAGATTACTAGTTAATTTACAGTAGTTATGTAACAAAGGTGGTGGGGCTGTGGTGGTTTCAATGCGCTCTTAGTAGGTCCCAGGAGCGCAGTTTTTGCCCCTGGCACCCTGGCTGGCTGCCCTACTAGTAGGGAACCGGTCCTCTCAGGTTAAGGGGTTTAGAATGGCTAGTCCATCCTACCTCGGGAATTGGGGGGGGTCTGGGGACCCCCGAGTTTCCATTATGTATTCATGTCATAATGCAGTTAAAGAAAGTGGAATGCTTCTGTTCATAATAACGAATATGCTTTCTTTTCTTTTTCACCACTCTCTCTTCCTTCTTATACACTACGCTAATGAGTGCTCCCAGGTTCCAGGTCCGCCTCCGGTCTCTCCTCCCAGGTCTCGACTCGGTAAGTGACATATTATCTCTCCCATTTGATGCAGAATTCCCTTCTCAGCTAGGTAAGATGCTCTTTCAAAACATAGCACTACGTCATACACATCATGACTGAACGGCCTACTACAACCCCCTCCCTTCATATTATTTCGCATAATACTCAGGGCTTAAACTCTCCCATCAAACGTAGGAAGATTTTTCAACTTTATAAGTTCATGCATGCCGACATTCTCTTTCTACAAGAGACTCACTTCCCCATATCATACCAAACTAAATTCCTGCATCATCATTATCCCCAATTCTTTCTGTCCTCCGCCTCAACCAAATCAAAGGGCATAGCAATTTGCTTTGCAAAACATATTAATATCTCTCAGCCAGAAATTGTTACTGATCCACTGGGACGTTTTTTTCTGGTCTCAGGGAACATTGACGGGGAATTATATACATTTGTATCGTACTATGCCCCTAACAAGGGTCAGAAAGTATTTTTTGAATCTCTGATGATCAAGCTACGACCTCACTTAAAAGGCACAATTTTCTTTGGCGGAGATACTAATATGGCTTTTGATTTCTCCTTGGGCTCAACTAGCTCTAGTAAACCAAAACCCAAATGTCCCTCTAGGCAGAGTGTCCAAAGAGCAAAAATATTGCATGATGAAGGTCTAATAGACATCTGGAGGGAAACTAACCCTCACATCAAAGATTACACACATTACTCAGCTCCTCATGGCTCTTACGCCAGGATTGACCACATATTCACGCGGCCATATACGATCCCCTTGATAATGAGATCCAAGATTGTAGATTCACCCCTTTTGGACCACTAGATGGTCACTTTGGTTACGAAGAAGCCCTCAGGGCGCAATAACCCCCCACGTTGGAGATTGCAGGAAACCATACTCAGTGATCCAATTCAGTGCACAATTTTAGTTAGGACTCAATTAAGGAATATTTTCGATTCAACACAACCTCAGACATTTCACCAGAATTGGTATGGGCGGCACACAAACCGGTGATCAGGGGGAAGATAGTACAAATGGCGGCCAAACTTAAGGCAGAACTCAGAGCAGATACAATTAAACAATCTGAGGATTTTAAAGCCCTAGCTAGGGAGCATAAAAGGGCACCTACTACAGAATCCCTAGCTAACCTGGATAGGGCATGGGCTCTCCTCAATCTGACTCTGACTACCGCTGCTGAAAAACACCTCAGGTGGACGGGAGCAAAGTTCTACAGCCAAAAGGATAGGATAGGCTCTAAATTAGCGGTCAAGATAAGTCCCAAACATCGTGCCTTAGCATTTCCCAAAATTAAGCTAAATTCTGGGGATCTAACCCAAAACTCAAGTAAGATCATGGAAGCATTCCTTCAATTCTA
Organism: Aquarana catesbeiana; assembly: GCF_042186555.1. Classification (NCBI taxonomy): domain Eukaryota; kingdom Metazoa; phylum Chordata; class Amphibia; order Anura; family Ranidae; genus Aquarana; species Aquarana catesbeiana. The sequence goes on along the minus strand of NC_133324.1, from coordinate 9,147,696 downwards.
CGGAGATCTTTATAAATCTTAATCACCATCGGGAGGTAAGCTCAGGCAGGAGTTTCTTGACTCCCTCTCACTGCCATCCCTGGCAGAGGCACATAGGGATTTAATGGAGGGCCCCTTCACTCAGGAAGAGGTGCTAGATACTATGAATTCACTGAAGCTTTGATCCTCCCCTGGCCCGGATGGGTTCTCAAACAGATATTATAAAAAATTCGGAGCCACACTAGCGCCACACCTAACGAAATTTCTGAACTCCCTTAGAGAAGGTGCTCTGTTGGGTAAGGACTTAAATGCCGCATACATCACGGTGATTCCCAAGCCAGGGAGGGATCCAAGTGAGATTGGGAACTACCGATCTATATCCCTGATTAACAATGACATCAAAATTTTAATCAAGATTCTAGCAAATAGAATGGCAAGCTTCATCTCATTATATATTCACAAAGATCAGGTGGGTTTCATTCCTGGCCGACAGGGGCCGGATTATTTTGGAAGGACCAACAACAATATATCTCTTCTGCAATCTCATTGGGACGGAGGATCACCCCAAAAGGGCTTTATTTTGTCCTACATAAGGCTTTTGACTCAATTGACTGGGCCTACCTGTCTGATATTCTGCAACGTTGGGGATTCGGTCGAATTTTTCTAAACAAAATCAACTCACTATACTCAAACCCTTCAGCGCATGTTCGACTGATGAGTAGATACTCGGCCTCGTTCCCAATCAAAAGGGGTACCAGACAGGGATGCCCACTAACCCCCCTCTTATTCGTGATTGCGATAGAAACCCTGGCTATAGCAATCAAAGCAAACCCGGATATTAAGGGGGTGTCCTGTGGGGACCAGGGACACAAATGTGCTCTTTACGCAGATGATCTGTTACTGTACATTACATCTCCCCTGATTTCCACTCCAGTGGTTTGCGGGGTTCTGAGGTCTTTCAGCAAAATTTCAGGACTGACGGTAAACATAAATAAATCTATTGCTTTAAATATCACGGTACCGTCAGATTCTCTTTCACAACTTAAACGAAGTTTTGAGTTTTCCTGGTCCGACACAGCTATCCCCTATCTGGGAATCCACTTAACACCTGATATAGGTGGTTTATACAAAGCAAATTACCCCCCATGGTACTTAAATGTAGACAAGAGATCGAAAATGGGCTAAATGTGGTTTATCCTGGCTGGGAAGAGTACATGCTATTAAGATGACACTACTACCCTGCCTTTTATACTTATTTTGTTCACTCCCAATCCCTCTGACGAAAGGTTTCTCCATAAACTACAATCTGCGATAATTCGCTTTGTTTGGGGAAATAAGGGATACAGATGCCCGTCTAACATTCTACTCCGCCTGCGATCGCAGGGTGGTCTGGAACTGCCTGATCTATGGGGTTATTATCGGGCTGCACAATTGTCACAGATCTCACTCATCTTCGGAAGGGGCCCTAAACCTGACTGGTTGTCTGTGGAAAGATTGGCTACAACCCTCAACACTATTGACTTTCTTATGTGATGCGACCCAAAAACAAGACCTGCTACCATGGCACCCACCTTATCTCACTCAATTGCGCTTTGCAACAAACTATTCACCCAACCGGCCCTGATCTCCCCCCTTAAACCTCTATCTCACATTTTTAATAACCCTAAATTTCCGCCAGGTTTAAACATTCAGGCGTTCAAATGGTGGACAGACAAAGGCCTCTACAGGATAGGACACTTCCTAACAGCGGCGGGTCCCCTTAATCTATCTTATTGTAAACGCACACTGGAAATGCCTGACTCCAAAAGATTCCGATTCAACCAAATTTCTCACTTCCTACAATCTATTTGGACCAACAAACCCGAGTCCCCCTCAATCACACCATATGAACATTGGTGCTCTAACATTGCAAACCAAAAAGGAGGGATTTCTGTAATATACACAGCACTTATGTCAAAACTGGACAAACCAACATACGCTAGGACCTGGGAGGAGGACACAGGTGGATCATGGACATCAATGGATTGGTTCAGAGTTTGGAACCGCTCATATACAGGTATCTGCAACATCTCCCTAATAGAGGCTAGCATCAAGGTTTTGTCAAGGTGGTACTATGTACCTGCCAGATTGGCATTGTTTTATCCTGGGACTTCTCCACTGTGCTTTAGAGGTTGCAAATTGGAAGGCACTATGTTCCACATATGGTGGTCTTGCCCCCGCATCAGATCCTTTTGGAAGAAAATATTTCGAACAATAGGCAATCTCCTGAACTTATTGATTACCCCTGACCCGCACATAGCTTTACTTAACCACACTATTCCCGATATACCTAAGCGCTCCCAAACTCTCTCCTTCTTCATTTTCTTAGGAGCAAAAATTACTATAGCCAAGGCCTGGAAAAGGCCTACGGTGTACGTCCAGTGCTGTAGGACAAAAGTTGCATGGATAATGTCCCAGGAGAAAATAGTAGCGAAACTGTTGGACAAAATTGAGAGATTCAATGCAACTTGGGAACCATGGGCACAGTACTGTAATATATCACTCATACCGGGAATGGAACCTAGAGTAGGCTGCACACTTCCTTCACAGTAGCACTGTTCTTCTCCACTTTCTCTTCTTCTTCCTAACACGTTTTCTTTCCTTTCTGGAAGAGGTCACCTGGTCTCTTCTGCTCTCACAGGTCTTTTTTGTCAGGATACCTCCCCACTGGGGTACTCTGGAGGAACTGACAGAATCCTTTGAATTCCCTTTGCGGGATGGGTCAGTCAGTTCCTCCAGTTTGAAACCTTACATACATACTAGTTATGAATAACCCAACGAAGGTCACTCTGATAGGAATATATGCTGGAATACTATACCTTTGTTTCTTAGAATTGTTTATTCTGCATTATGTTCAGTTTTTATTTTCTTTTTCATATTTTCCATATTTTACCCTTATGGTATGTTATATGACAAACTTAGTAACAGGCTCTTGAAGGTGACAGTAATGATAGTACGGGCAGCACAGTGGTGGGGTGGGTAGCACTCTCACCTAGCAGCAATAGGGTCGCTGGTTCAAATCCCGACCACGGCACTACCTGCCTGGAGTTTGCATGTTCCTTCTGTGCCTGCGAGGGTTTCCTCCCGGTACTCCGGTTTCCTCCCACACTCCAAAGACATGCTGGTAGGTTAAAAAGCGCCCTGAGGCGATTCAGTTCGCATAGGTAGCACTATACAAGTCACTCATTCATTCATTCATTCAAGATGGGTCTCGGTGGGTGGGAGGCTCCGATCCTCTCAAGCGGACACAGCAAGGTCCCTGACGGGGTGCCCGATGGGAGGGAGAGCTTTCCTCTCACACGAGCCTCATGGATGCACCTGCAGCCACTTAATGTGGAGGTATCTAAATATTCCTTCCGGAAACAAGTTCGCTTATATGTTGTATGAATATAGACTTTCTTTACTTAATACACATTGTAAATGATTGTAATATTGTTTTTGCAAAAATTCAATAAAAATATTGAAACCTGAAAAGGAAAACACAGCTTGACTTGTAGACTCTGTTCTTCAGGAGGGATGACTTAGAGGAGGACATGAAAGCTGGTCGGTCTGGGATCTTCCATTTCTTGTACGTGGGGTGGGCTTCGGGGCATCTCATCTCGGTGAGGAAGATGTGGTCATCTGCCCGGGCTCTGTTCACCCATCCAATCAGGCAACAGTAGCACCTCATCACGGCATATAGAAGGAATAGAAACAAAAACAACATGAGTATATATACCCCTACTTCCTTCAACCATGATCTGCTGAAAAGTGAAAAATAAAATCTTCAAAGATTCCCAGACCCCTAAATGGACTTCAACCTTCACTAGCTATAGCTCTAGCTTTGCCTTGCAGGGATATATAACCTTATCCATATGGGCCTGAACTTTGTCACTTGTATCCCCGATTCAGGTACAACAATCTTTACCTATGAATTCACAGAAACCCCCCTTGGACTGTGGGATCTTCCTTGTGGCTTCAACAATTACATTGAACATCCCATCCACAATGGATGAGAAATTGTTCAATCGTTTCATAAGCTCAAGCCCCCATCATGTACAAGCAGGAAACCATCCCTAGACCTGGTCGGGTTTGGTGAACAATTCCCTTCTAACTGTCCCTGCCATTCTTACCTTCTCTCGCGCCCTGATCCTCACGATCGGCCACGACATAAGATGCTGGGACGAGTTTCACCAGCACACATAAACCTCTTGCATTAGGGGGAATTACCTTATAAGCTGTAGATTTGCATTAATACCAAACTAAAGTTGAAGCACACTTGTGGGCTACCTAGTTGTCCTGATACCAAAGCTGGCAAGAACCAGAGCTATTGTTAAAATTATAACAAATTTTACCCTCTAGAAATGTATTATTAAATTCTATTGACAAGTGTCTGTTTGGAGTTTTTACTAGTTTGTCAAAATTCCTCATACCAATATGAACATTATATATAGCATGTACGGTACCACTGTCATCGCTGGGGTACTAAAGCTCAGTGGAGATTCAGAGTAGACCCAGCAATTGGTCCTGTTCGCTTTCTTAGCTAGTTGGAGAATACACTTTAAACAATAACTTGGGATGCTCTTCATCGTTACCCTTGGCGAAATATACTAAACTAAAAAATATAAATAAACAAAGATACTCCTCATCTTTTGTTGTAGTTGAGCAGCTTCTTGCAATGGCTGGCGTGGATCCAGTTGTCTCATCCCTCAAGCTTCTTTACAATGACCCAGTCACCTGGTTGGAAAGAATGTAAACCGGTTATTGTGTCAGGGGCCAGGAGGAACTCATGAACTCTGTGGTGGATCTTTTGAAGTTCATGTTACAGTGACTGCACCCACCCCATCAGCTGAGAATGTAGACAGCTGCTGAGGAAAGTACAACCCTGTTTTTGTTTGACCTCCAAACAAACCTAACTCAATGTCAGTGCTGGGCTAAGCCCTTCCTTCTCTGAGCTGGCCACTCAGCTGTCAGCTAATTGCCAGCTTCTTTCTCTCCACAGTAGGGATGTGCTTCGTGTTTGAGTCAAACCCATGTTCGACTCGAACATCATGTGTTCTGTCGTTCGCCAAACTTCGAGTGGCGTGTCACGGCCCATAATTCACTGCAGCATCACAGTGCATTGCTGGCTGATGATTGGCCAAGCATGCACTATGACCCGCATGCTTGGCCAATCACAGCGCCGTCTGAACAGAGAGCCGTAATTGGCCAAACCCAAGGAGGCTTTGGCCAATTATGGCTCAGGGGGTTTAGTACACGCCCCACACTATATAAGGCTGCCTACACGGCAGCCCTGTGTAGTATGTTTCGGCGTTCAGACAGAGATAGAGAGAGACAGTGTCATTTGATTTAAGTTAGATAGAGTAGGCAGGTCGAGTCAGTTAGCTGCAGTTATTGTGTATATATATATATATATATATATGCATCCCAGGTGTTTTATATATATATATATATATATATATATATATATATATATATATATATATATATATATATATATATATATATATATATATATATACATATACTGTATTCAATTTAGCTAGATCCTGTTCTTCTCTTCCTAATATACTGACAGGCAGGCAGGTGTTTTTACAGTATTTCCAGTTATTGTACTGTGTACCCTGCACAGTCTCACCTACAGTATAGCTACCTGCAGCCAGGTGCTTGTTTAGGCTCATTGAAGTATTTCCAGTTACTGTACTGTGTACTAGGGATGAGCTTCGAGTTCGAGTCGAACTCATGTTCGACTCGAACATTGGCTGTTCGCAAGTTCGCCGAACAGCGAACAATTTGGGGTGTTCGCGGCAAATTCGAATGCCGCAGAACACCCTTTAAAAGTCTATGGGAGAAATCAAAAGTGCTAATTTTAAAGGCTAATATGCAAGTTATTGTAATAAAAAGTGTTTGGGGACCCAGGTCCTGCCCCAGGGGACATGGATCAATGCAAAAAAAAAGTTTTAAAAACGGCCGTTTTTTCAGGAGCAGTGATTTTAATAATGCTTAAAGTCAAACAATAAAAGTGTAATATCCCTTTAAATTTCGTACCTGGGGGGTGTCTATAGTATGCCTGTAAAGGGGCGCATGTTTCCTGTGTTTAGAACAGTCTGACAGCAAAATGACATTTTGAAGGAAAAAACTCATTTAAAACTACCCGCGGCTATTGCATTGCCGACAATACACATAGAAGTTCATTGATAAAAACGGCATGGGAATTCCCCAAAGGGGAACCCCGAACTAAAATAAAAAAAAAATGACGTGGGAGTCCCCCTAAATTCCATACCAGGCCCTTCAGGTCTGGTATGGATATTAAGGGGAACCCCGGCCAAAATTAAAAAAAAAAAATGATGTGGGGTTCCCCCTAAATTCCATACCAGACCCTTCAGGTCTGGTATGGATTTTAAGGGGAACCCCGCGCCAAAAAAAAAAAAACGGCGTGGGGTCCCCCCAAAGATCCATACCAGACCCTTATCCGAGCACGCAACCTGGCAGGCCGCAGGAAAAGAGGGGGGGACGAGAGTGCGCCCCCCCCTCCTGAACCGTACCAGGCCACATGCCCTCAACATTGGGAGGGTGCTTTGGGGTAGCCCCCAAAACACCTTGTCCCCATGTTGATGAGGACAAGGGCCTCATCCCCACAACCCTGGCCGGTGGTTGTGGGGGTCTGCGGGCGGGGGGCTTATCGGAATCTGGAAGCCCCCTTTAACAAGGGGACCCCCAGATCCCGGCCCCCCCCCCCTGTGTGAAATGGTGAGGGGGTACAAAAGTACCCCTACCATTTCACTAAAAAACTGTCAAAAATGTTAAAAATAACAAGAGACAGTTTTTGACAATTCCTTTATTTAAATACTTCTTCTTTCTTCTATCTTCCTTCATCTTCTGGTTCTTCTGGTTCTTCTGGCTCTTCTGGTTCTTCCTCCGGCGTTCTCGTCCAGCATCTCCTCCGCGGCGTCTTCTATCTTCTTCTCCTCGGGCCGCTCCGCACCCATGGCATGGGGGGAGGCTCCCGCTCTTCTCTTCATCTTCTTCATTTTCTTCTCTTCTTCTTTTCTTCTCTTCTTCATTTTCTTCTCCGGGCCGCTCCGCATCCATGCTGGCATGGAGGGAGGCTCCCACTGTGTGACAGCGCTCCTCGTCTGACAGTTCTTAAATAACGGGGGGCGGGGCCACCCGGTGACCCGCCCCCCTCTGACGCACGGGACATGACGGGACTTCCCTGTGGCATTCCCCGTGACGTCACAGGGAAGTCCCGTCAAGTCACCGTGCGTCAGAGGGGGGCGGGGTCACCGGGTGGCCCCGCCCCCCGTTATTTAAGAACTGTCAGACGAGGAGACGCCGTCACACAGCGGGAGCATCCCTCCATGCCAGCATGGGTGCGGAGCAGCCCGGAGAAGAAAATGAAGAAGAGAAGAAAATGAAGAAGAGAAGAAAAGAAGAAGAGAAGAAGATGAAGAAGATGAAGAGAAGAGCGGGAGCCTCCCCCCCATGCCATGGGTGTGGAGCGGCCCGAGGAGAAGAAGATAGAAGACGCCGCGGAGGAGATGCTGGATGAGAACGCCGGAGGAAGAACCAGAAGAGCCAGAAGAACCAGAAGAACCAGAAGATGAAGGAAGATAGAAGAAAGAAGAAGTATTTAAATAAAGGAATTGTCAAAAACTGTCTCTTGTCATTTTTAACATTTTTGACAGTTTTTTAGTGAAATGGTAGGGGTACTTTTGTACCCCCTTACCATTTCACACAGGGGGGGGCCGGGATCTGGGGGTCCCCTTGTTAAAGGGGGCTTCCAGATTCCGATAAGCCCCCCGCCCGCAGACCCCCACAACCACCGGCCAGGGTTGTGGGGATGAGGCCCTTGTCCTCATCAACATGGGGACAAGGTGTTTTGGGGGGCTACCCCAAAGCACCCTCCCAATGTTGAGGGCATGTGGCCTGGTACGGTTCAGGAGGGGGGGGGCCGCACTCTCGTCCCCCCTCTTTTCCTGCAGCCTGCCAGGTTGCGTGCTCGGATAAGGGTCTGGTATGGATTTTTGGGGGGACCCCACGCCGCGTTTTTTTTTTTTTTTTTTGGCGCGGGGTTCCCCTTAAAATCCATACCAGACTTGAAGGGTCTGGTATGGAATTTAGGGGGAACCCCACGTCATTTTTTTTTTTAAATTTTGGCCGGGGTTCCCCTTAATATCCATACCAGACCTGAAGGGCCTGGTATGGAATTTAGGGGGACTCCCACGTCATTTTTTTTTTTTAATTTTGGTTCGGGGTTCCCCTTTGGGGAATTCCCATGCCGTTTTTATCAATGAACTTCTATGTGTATTGTCGGCAATGCAATAGCCGCGGGTAGTTTTAAATGAGTTTTTTCCTTCAAAATGTCATTTTGCTGTCAGACTGTTCTAAACACAGGAAACATGCGCCCCTTTACAGGCATACTATAGACACCCCCCAGGTACGAAATTTAAAGGGATATTACACTTTTATTGTTTGACTTTAAGCATTATTAAAATCACTGCTCCTGAAAAAACGGCCGTTTTTAAAACTTTTTTTTGCATTGATCCATGTCCCCTGGGGCAGGACCCAGGTCCCCAAACACTTTTTATGACAATAACTTGCATATTAGCCTTTAAAACTAGCACTTTTGATTATTCATGTTCGTGTCCCATAGACTTTAATGGTGTTCGCGTGTTCGAACAAACTTTTTTCCTGTTCGCATGTTCTGGTGCGAACCAAACAGGGGGGTGTTCGGCTCATCCCTACTGTGTACCCTGAACAGTCTCACCTACAGTATAGCTACTTGCAGCCAGGTGCATGTGTAGGCTCATTGAAGTATTTCCAGTTACCATACTGTGTACCCTGCACAGTCTCACCTACAGTATAGCTACCTGCAGCCAGGTGCTTGTGTAGACTAATTGAAGTATTTCCAGTTACTGTACTGTGTACCCTGCACAGTCTCACCTGCAGTATATCTACCTGCAGCCAGGTGCTTATGTAGGCTCTTTGAAGTATTTCTATTTACTGTACTGTGTACCCTGCACAGTCTCACCTACAGTATAGCTATCTGCAGCCAGGTGCTTGTGTAGGCTCACTGAAGTATTTCCAGCTACCGTACTGTGTACCCTGCACAGTCTCACCTACAGTATATCTACCTGCAGCCAGGTGCTTGTGTAGACTCATTGAAGTATTTCCAGCTACTGTACTGTGTACCCTGCACAGTCTCACCTACAGTATAGCTACCTGCAGCCAGGTGCTTGTGTAGGCTCATTGAAGTATTTCCAGCTACTGTACTGTGTACCCTGCACAGTCTCACCTACAGTATAGCTACCTGCAGCCAGGTGCTTGTGTGGGCTCATTGAAGTATTTCCAGTTACTGTACTGTGTACCCTGCACAGTCTCACCTACAGTATAGCTACCTGCAGCCAGGTGCTTGTGTAGGCTCTTTGAAGTATTTCCAGCTACTTTACTGTGTACCCTGCTTAGTCTCACCTACAGTATAGCTACCTGCAGCCAGGTGCTTGTATAGGCTCATTGAAGTATTTCCAGCTACTGTACTGTGTACCCTGCACATTCTCACCTACAGTATAGCTACCTGCAGCCAGGTGCTTGTGTAGGCTCATTGAAGTATTTCCAGTTACTGTACTGTGTACCCTGCACAGTCTCACCTACAGTATAGCTACCTGCAGCCAGGTTCTTGTGTAGGCTCTTTAAAGTGTTCCCAGTTACTGTACTGTGTACCCTGCACAGTTGCACCTACAGTATAGCTTCCTGAAGAGAAGTGCAGGTGTTCTCATACTAATAATACTACAGGCAGGCAGTTGATTCTGCTAGCTGCAGTAAAATCGGTATATATATCCCAGTTTTGTGCAGCTCACTGCAGGCCAATAGTATGTCTGGAAGGCCAACAAGGAGAGGCAGACAGTCACAATCCAATAAAAGAGGGAAAGCAGGCTCTGTGTCTAGAGGCAACAGTGCTGGTCGTGGACAAGGTGCATCCTTATCAGCACGTGGCCGTGGGACACGCTTGGCCTTTTTTTCGGCAGCTGGCCGTGTTGAGCCACAACATGCGGAAGACTTCGAGTGGATGACCAAGCCATCCTCATCCTCCTCATCCTCTCTCACCCAGGCTCAGGGTACTTTGTCTGGAAAAGCAGCTGCCAACGTGGTGTCTTCCCTCAGCTCAATGGCATCAGTCACTCCTTCCCTAGCCCCACCATGTCCTTCTGAGGAGTCTCTCGAACTGTTTTACCACAGTGTTGAGTACATGATCCAGGAGGATGCCCAGCATTTGAAAGCTCCGATGATGGTACTCAGCTAGAGGAAGGCAGTAACGTGAGCCCAGACAGAGGGGGTGCCCAAGAAGGACAGCAATCTGGCAGTCATGTTCCCCCTGCTGCAGCATACTGCCAGGTTTGCTCCACTGATGAGGAGGGAGGGGATGATGAGGTCACTGACTCCACGTGGGTGCCTGATAGGAGAGAGGAGGAGGAGAAGGCACATCACCAACGAGGCAGGATACCCTCCAGGGGCCAGCTTAAGGGCAGCACACTGACTGCATCACACTGCAGAGCTCCGCATGTGCAGGGCGCTGCTGTCTCTGTGCCTTATTCCAAAAGTTCTTTGGTGTGGGAGTTTTTTGAGACGAGTGCATCAGATCGCACCGCTGCTATTTGCAACATATGTCTCAAGCGTATCTCACGTGGGCAAAACATCTCCCGCTTGGGCACCACATGCTTGACCAGACATATGTTGACCTGCCATGCAGTTCGTTGGCAGGCGTACCTAAAAGTCTGGAAGTTCCTTGTAACGAGCCCCTGCTCACTCGGTTCCACTCTCCCGACACTCCTCTGCAGCTATAGAATCAGATTGCAGATCGCAACATCTGATGGTTCGGTCATCCTATGCTCTGGGACTAGAACTACAGCTATGTGCCGTTCTAATCCAGTTGTGTAGCTCAGAACAAACACCAGGAAGGCTGTATGTAAGTTTAACCAGGAATCTCTTTTATTGAAAAGAATACAGGCTCTTTTATACAGTAAAAGAGTAGGTGCATACCTCCTGCTCATATTACTCTGAACATACACCTGTGACCAGAAACCTAATTAACATGGGCTAATTAACTAATCCCTTTAGACAGCCTAGATGACTCAGACATGACCTTTAGGCCAGACTGGCCATCTTGTAGCTCAGAAAACCCAATCAACATTCTCACAAATCAACACAGAACTCTTCTTCACACAATAGCAGAGTTAAAGGGGTTGTAAAGGTAAAATTTTTTTCACCTTAATGCATTCTATGCATTAAGGTGAAAAAACTTCCGACAATACCGCCGCCCCCAGCCCCCCTGTTTTACTTACCTGACCCCTGAAAGACAGCCGCTCGCTCCCGACATCCATTTTGCCGCTCAGCCTGGCCGCTGATTGGCTACAGTGGATGGATTGAAAGCAGCGCAGCCATTGGCTCGCGCTGCTGTCAATCACATCCAATGACGCGGCACGCTGGGGGGCCGAGTGATACAGTCAGTGGCTATAGCTGCCGGCTGTATCACGGGAGCGCGCCCGCAAGAACTAACCACCATGCGAGGGAGCTTGCATTAAGGTGGTTAGTTCTTGTGGGGAGGAGCTGAAACAGCCGCCGAGGGACCCCAGAAGACCAGGGTTCGGGGCCACTCTGTGCAAAACGAGCTGCACAGTGAAGGTAAGTATAACATGTTTGTTATTTAAAAAAAAATACCTTTACAACCCCTTTAATTAACACAAACAACAATGGGGATCTAATGACTCTTAGATCCCATACTAGACTTATTTACAATACACATTCTAGCAGGCAACAGACAGACAGGTGGCTGGAATTGACATCAGCATCTCCTAACAGTATTTGTCCCAGCATTATGAATCAGCCATTATTTCTAATGTGGCAAATCCAGGGTCCCCAGAGTCTGTGTGTCCTGGGGGACCAGGACCCGAATCCACAGTAATACCACCTCAAGGGTCCCCTGGCATACAGCTCACAAAGAGCACCATTCCCCCAAATGCCAGGGCCCACGATCGATCGGCAAGAGGCTAGCATTCAGTCCCCTCCAAAAGTCTCTCTCCCGGCTAGGTCTGTCACATTTCTCCCCTTTCGGCAGGAGACTAATACAAGAGGAGACCCCAGACGGGTTGACTCCGAAGTTAGTCAGTAGTTCCAGTCCTCTAATGCCTGTACCCACACAGTACCCCAACCAAATTGTTCCAAACAAAGCATTACTCACCCAGCCAACCATATCTGCCTCTCTCAGAGAACATATCTGCCACTGGGGAGAGGCCTGGACTGGCCCTTCTCCCTGGAGTCCTTTCTGCCGCTGGAGAGAAGACAGGGTGTCTGGGCTTACTCCGTCATTCTGTTAGGGATCTGGGCCGACTGCCCAGCATCCCTGGGGTATACAGGTGGAGACTGAAGTTCCATCCACCTTCACAGGAAATCAATCCTCTGTTAGTTGAGGGCAGAGTACAGCAGTACTCAGCCCTGTTGCCAGCCCTTCTGCTGGAAACCCCACACCATCTGCTCCGGCTAACTGTTGGGGAGGGAGGCCGACTGCCTCGCCTCCCTGGAACTCTGTAGTTGTTGCTGGTGCTGGGCAGAGGTTGGTAGCACTCTGCCCTGTTGCCAGCACTTCTGCTGGGGACTCCGCATCCTCCGCTCCAGCTAACCGTTGGGGCAGGAGGCTGGCTTCCTCCACTCCCAAATTGTGTAGCTGCCATTGGGCAGGTGAGCCGGCTGCTTCCTTTTCCATTCCCTCATCTGGATGTTGGGACGATATGTCTGTGGTACTGTCTCCCAGGTGCACGGATCTTTGCTGGGGAGGAAAGACCACTTCCTCCACCCTGGCCAACTGTTGGGGAGGGGCGACGAACACTTCCTCTCCCTTCTCCCCTGTATCCTGATCTGCTGCTGGGAAGTGACCACCTCCTTCTCACCCTGAGCCTCTGGAACCACCACAGGTGTAGGGCAGAGATCTTGGACCCTCTGTCCGGTTGCCAGAGCTTCAGCTGGGGAAGTTCCTTGTAACTTCACAGATACTTCTGTTGGTGCTGGGCAGAGCACAGTGAAGTTGTACAAAATTATATATAAACCTCCAAAGGGATTTTTAAGGCAATGAAATTTAATCAGATTTTTAAATAAAAGAATATTTATTTATACCAATAGATTCTTAGAAAATATAAAAATACAAAAATTACAAAAATTACATTAATGGTGCAAAGACAAGATTACATAAAGAACAGTTCCTGGGTTCAAGAAAAGCTTGTGTGTACAGCAAGTCGCATTACAGTGTAACATAGACTAAAAAATGAGAGTATGTGAAGGAAAGTGATGTATCGCACTACCCGGTAGGGTCACTACAGACAATACCATAGCATAGAGTAGTGGATTCCAATGCGTTTCAACAAATACAGTCTTCTTCAGGGAAATACATCACAATCTAAAAAAATTCAGAGATGATAATGTTACTTTTTGTAACTATATGTATCCATCTAGGTTCCTTTGAAATGGCATGATTTAAATGTATTTCTTTTGCGTTGTATATGGTTATTTATGTTGTTATTATTATTGTTATTTTCATCACAACCGATATGTATCCTTTTGGTCATCTTCCACACCCAGCTATCCCCTCTTGCATCTCTGAGATGTACCATGTGGAAGTCAACAGTCCCTCTCTAAACCCCGGAAAGGGGGGGGTGTTTACCCACATGTCCTATGTCTACCCGACACAGGGGGGCCCCATTGTTCAATACACTGGGGCCTGCCGTATTCCCCCAGCCTTATCAGGCGGGGGCTTCTGTGTCGGTGGTTATTAGTCCCAGCCCCCCCTCCCATTTTTTCCATCATGAGGCTTGAGGGGGGCTTATGGTTTTTATTTGTAACTTAGAATCCCAACTTATAACGAACTTCACCTGCCTAACATCCATATGTGAGATATCCAACACTATGCCCAATTAATATTCATTTTATTTTTATTTAATTTAATTTATTTTGATTTAACCTAATTTGGGGGTCCTTAATTAGTGGGTTATCACCCAGGACCTATTTGTCATGGGTGGAATTGTATCTTTTCCCCCCATGCGGATGGTGCTGCAGGTAGGGACATTCAAGTTTGGGCACGGCCCTTTTCTAATATGGCCGCCGGCCTATATCGAGCCTCACGCTGGCACGATTGCGGAACGCCACGAGGTGCGTGCGCATCACACGCACGCCATCACGGCGCGCATGCTTGGTCCCAGTGGCGGCGTCTGTTGCCTGGGTGACGCTCACGCTGAGCGCATCTAGCAACAGCTGGGATAGACGGCCCGCGCCATTGGTTGGCGCGGCGCCTCTTCCCCGCCCATGCCCCAGCGCATACCATATAAATGACACCAGAGACGGCAATATGGCGTCATTCCCCCCTCGGGATTCACCGAGGAAGGTCAGGACGAGCATTCTGTTGTTTTCACAAGGAATTTTTCTATCCTGGGCTATACAACTGGAACAAGTAAGTGCTTCATCTCTCATGCTAAAACGGGACTCTTGCCGTTTTGGGTAAACTCTTGCATAATCTTTATTTGTATGTGGGGGGGCTGGAGGGAGTTGGAGGGGGACTTGCTGTGGGTAGCCGATGCGGCTCAAACCACCCCCCTCCTCCCCCACCTTATCTCATCAGCACTTGTCACTTACTATGCCCTATTTTTTGACAGCTATCAGTTATTTGATGCTGGAAACGCCAAAGATTTGGATCAAATTTCTTCATCCAGCCGTCTTGTAGTAATATAGGACTCTTTAACCCCTGAGGGTCTGGGACTTTTGATCCTTACCATGGGAGACTACACCAATCCATGAGATGTTCTGAGAGGATGTAAGTCTTTGTGACATTTTCACAATGTGGGAAAATGCATGGATACATATAGTTACAAAAAGTAATATTATCATCTCTGAATTTTTTTAGATTGTGATGTATTTCCCTGAAGAAGACTGTATTTGTTGAAATGCGTTGGAATCCACTACTCTACGCTACGGTATCGTCTGTAGTGACCCTACCGGGTAGTGCGATACATCACTTTCCTTCACATACTCTCATTTTTTAGTCCATGTTACACTGTAATGCGACTTGCTGTACACACAAGCTTTTCTTGAACCCAGGAACTATTATTCATGTAATCTTGTCTTTGCACCATTAATGTAATTTTTGTAATTTTTGTATTTTTATATTTTCTAAGAATCTATTGGTATAAATAAATATTCTTTTATTTAAAAATCTGATTAAATTTCATTGCCTTAAAAATCCCTTCAGAGGTTTATATATAATTTTGTACAGATTGATATGGGATGATGGCAATGACACACCCACACCATCAAGGTCATACGTCTTAAAAAGAGCACAGTGAAGTTTGGCCCTAATAACAGCTCTTCTTCTGCTGGAGGCTCACCGGGTTGTTCTTCCTCAGCAGAAATGTCTATCAAATCCCCTGCCTCTGCAACTGGTGTCTGGGGATAGAGGTTCACCATCTCCTGCCCATGGAACCCAGATGATGCTATCAGTGCTGGGCAGAGCACCGTTAAGTTTGGACCTAATAACAGCTCTTCTTTTGCTGGAGGCTCACCGGGTTGTTCTTCCTCAGCAGAAAAGTCTATCAAATCCCCTGTCTCTGCAACTGGTGTCTGGGGATAAAGGTTCACCATCTCCTGTCCGTGGAACCCAGAAGATGCTATCAGTGCTGGCCAGAGCTCTGCCCTGTTGTCAGCACTTCAGCTTTGGGGATAGCGATCTCCACATTTTCCACTGCCGATTCTCTGGCATTCTGCTGGACAGGCACATTCCTCCATCCAAGATCATCCAATGCAGAAACAGGTTCATCAAGGTCAGTCAGCACTTACTGCATCCGCCATAAGACCTCCGCCCCCATAGCTGTGGGGGCAGGTTGGCAAAGCACACTGTTACTCTGCCACATTGTCAACTCTTCAGCCAGGATTTCAGAGTTGTCAACTGGTATTTCCTGATAGTCCCAGGCAAAGGGAGCACCATCCTGCTGCTGAACAGTCCAACAGCTGTCTATAGGCGATCTCCAATTCCCATTTCTGAACGGCCAGAAAGTCCAAATCTTCCTGTGCCCAGTGCACTTCTGAGACATTCAGTCTTCGCTCTCTGTGCTCCATTATTTCCTCCAAACGCCACTCCCGATCACTCCCAAAGTCAGGGTCCCTGGACAACCTCCAGTATAACAATCCCAGGCCATCGTAGTCAAAGCCTTCCGTGGGGCTGTCATCCGCTGTCCACGGGCACACTTGGGCTACATACCACTGGAGGGCTCTGTAGCTCTCGTCCAACTGCATTTCTACCCAGATCAGCCTGCTTAACTCAGCTGTCCACTCCTGGTTCGGCTGTTCCCCCAATAACAGCATTCGCACTTCATACTGCGACCAGTACCTTACATGGATGGAGGGGAGAACTTTTCCCTGGTTTCACTGCTCACGGGCTAGTGCTTCCTTCCAGAGTTCACAGCGGATAGAATCAAACCATCCCAGCAGGACCTGCTCTAAAACTGGTCCTCTATGCAGTATTCGCATCTCTCGCAACCTCCTTCTGAATTCCTCTTCCATGGTGGCTGGTATCTGTACCTCTCCTGCTATCTGGACCTTGGATCCAGGTGATGGTTTGGATGTGTTCACGGCAAGGAAGCACAATCCCACCGGTCCCTCCCGGCTCTCAAGTAAGTCTTTCAGTGTGGCTCTCCTGCAGGCTGGTTTGGAGTGTCCCAGTAACTGGAGAGCAAATCCCACGGCTGCCAACCAATGTAACGAGCCCCTGCTCGCTCGGTTCCACTCTCCTGACACTCCTCTGCGGCTATAGAATCAGATTGCAGATCGCAACATCTGATGGTTCGGTCATCCGATGCTCCGGGACTAGAACTACAGCTATGTGCCATTCTAATCCAGTTGTGTAGCTCAGAACAAACACCAGGAAGGCTGTATGTAAGTTCAACCAGGAATCTCTTTTATTGAAAGGAATACAGGCTCTTTTATACAGTAAAAGAGGAGGTGCATACCTCCTGCTCATATTACTCTGAACATACACCTGTGACCAGAAACCTAATTAACATGGGCTAATTAACTAATCCCTTTAGACAGCCTAGATGACTCAGACATGACCTTTAGGCCAGACTAGCTATCTTGTAGCTCAGAAAACCCAATCAACATTATCACAAATCAACACAGAACTCTTCATAACACAATAGCAGAGTTAATTAACACAAACAACAATGGGGATCTAATGACTCTTAGATCCCATACTAGACCTATTTACAATACACATTCTAGCAGGCAACAGACAGACAGGTGGCTGGAATTGACATCAGCATCTCCTAACAGTATTTGTCCCAGCATTATGAATCAGCCATTATTTCTAATGTGGCAAATCCAGGGTCCCCAGAGTCTGTGTGTCCTGGGGGACCAGGACCCGAATCCACAGTAATACCACCTCAAGGGTCCCCAGGCATACAGCTCACAAAGAGCACCGTTCCCCCAAATGCCAGGGCCCACGATCAATCGGCAAGAGGCTAGCATTCAGTCCCCTCTAAAAGTCTCTCTCCCAGCTAGGCCTGTCACATTCCTTATTAAGCAAAGGCTGTGGCTGGGCTTTAGCCATCTGCATGCTTTTGCTTGCCATCTGGTAAGCAAGTTTTTTATTAGGTGGCGGCACTTAAGTTTGGACCAAGCTCACCTGGGTGTTTTGTTATGAACTCTGTCAATGCACATATTTTGATAAATATAAGCCATTGCTGGTTTGGATATATATAGCGTAGCTTCTCTTTTCTATTCTATGTTTGTGTTATCCTGCAAATAAGCTGCTGCTGTTTGGAATTTTTAATATGTTAATTTTTTAATCATTATTGCTATTTGTATCTAGCGCATTTTTTTCCTATATGTACCTAAAAGACCCACACCAAAGAACAAAGAGGACCTCTCCTTGCTCCTCATCAGCTGGGATCTCCAACCCCACTATACCTTCAATCCTCTCTGAGACCTGCACTGAGAGGAATGAAGGTGTAGAATTAGGTGTGTCACAGACAAGTACTTGCAGGCAATCTGCTATCGGTACACCGATGTCAGATTGTACCAGGCAAATTTTCCTGCCCCAGCTGCTGCACCGCAGAAAGAAGTTCGCTCCCAGCCATCCACATGCCCATCGGTTGAATGCTAGCTTGGCAAAATTGCTAGCACTTCAACTGCTACCTTTTCAGTTGGTAGACTCTGCCCCCTTCCTTGAGTTTGTGGAATGTGCGGTTCCTCAGTGGCAGGTTCCCAAACACCACTTTTTCTCACAGAAGGCGATTCTGGCTCTCTACCGACACGTGGAAGGCAATGTCTTGGTCAGCGGTAAGGTGCATATTACTGCTGACTCATGGTCCAGCAGGCATGGACAGGGACGTTACCTAAGTTTCACGGCGCATTGGGTGACTCTGCTGGCAGCTGGGAAGGATGCAGGACAAGGTGCAGTAGTGTTGGAGGTTGTTCTGCCACCACGCCTCCAAAATGCCACTACTGGTGATTCTGACACACCTCTCCCCTCCACCCCCTCCTCTTCTTCTTCCTCCATGGCCTCTTCCTGTGCTTTGTCCTCAGAATCAGCGGTGCTCCGTAGGCGTTCAAGGGGCTACGCAAGTACGCAGGCCAAAAGACGCCATGCGGTGCTTGAGCTGGTGTGCTTGGGGGACAGGAGCCACACTGGGGCAGAGATTATGTCAGCTCTGCAGGAGCAGGTTCAGAGGTGGTTGACGCCACGCCAACTTAAGGCAGGAATGGTGGTTTGCGACAATGGCACCAACCTTCTCTCCGCCCTCCGACAGGGACAACTGACCCATGTGCCCTGTTTGGCTCACATCCTTAACTTGGTGGTGCAGCGGTTCTTGGGCAGGTACCCGGGCTTTCAGGATGTCCTGAGGCAGGCCAGGAAAGTCTGTGTGCATTTCCGCCGGTCATATAATGCCAGTGCTCGGCTGGCTGACCTCCAAAAGGAATTTAACCTGCCCAAGAACCGCCTAATCTGTGACATGCCCACCAGGTGGAACTCAACGTTGGCCATGCTGCAGCGGCTGCACATGCAGTGGAGGGCCATCAATGAGTACCTGTGCGACTATGGCACCAGGACAGGGTCAGGGGAGCTTGTTTTTTTCCCCGCACCAGTGGGCCATGATCAGGGATGCATGCACTGTCCTGTCACCATTTGAGGAGGCCACAAGGATGGTGAGCAGTGACAGTGCATGCATCAGTGACACTGTTCCCCTTGTCCACCTGTTGGAGCACACGCTGCGTGGAATAATGGACAGGGCACTTGAGGCAGAACAGAGGCAGGAAGAGGAGGACTTCCTTAGCTCTCAAGGCCCCCTTTATCCAGACAGTGTTCCTGCATGCCCACCGATCACACAGGAAGAAGACAAGGAGGAAGAGGAGGAGGATTGTGTCAGCATGGAGGTGGAGCCTGGCACTCAGCATCAGCAGCAGTCTTTAAGGGATCATTTACAGTCCCAAGAAACACATGGACTTGTACGTAGCTGGGAGGAGGTGGATGCGGATCATGTCGTCCTTAGTGACCCAGAGGACTCCGGACCAAATGCCTTAGCAAACCTACGCTGCATGGCCTCCCTGATTCTGCAAAGCCTGCGGAAGGATCCTCGTATTTGTGGTATCAAGGAGAGGGATCAATACTGGCTGGCAACCCTCCTTGATCCACGTTACAAGGGTAAGGTTGCGGACCTTATCTTGCCATCGCAGAGGGAGCAGAGGATGAAACATCTTCGGGAGGCCTTGCAGAAAGGTCTGTGCAATGCGTTCCCAGAGACTGGGATGTTACAAACTCCTGTTCCCGGACAACGTGTTGCTGAGGCTTCGGTCAGTCAAAGAAGGAGCGGTGGAGAAGGTGGCCATCTGACCGATGCGTTCAGACAATTTTTTAGTCCGCAGCCCCAAGGTATGATCAGTTCTAGCAACCATCGCCAGCGTCTGTTTTACATGGTGCAGTAATACCTGGGGCAAGATCTGACTTGGACACCTTTCCCACCGGAAATCCTCTGCTTTACTGGGTCTTGAGGATGGATCACTGGCCAGAGCTTGCAATTGAGCTACTGGCCTGTCCTGCATCCAGCGTTCTTTCAGAATGCAAATTCAGTGCTGCTGGAGGCTTTGTAGCTGATCACAGGGTGCGTCTGTCCACCGACTCGGTCAATCGACTGACCTTCATAAAAATGAATCGGTCTTGGATCACTTTTTTTGAAATGTTAGATCCCTTCAAGACTGCCTATGCTGATGCTGAGTGACTATCCTGTTATGCTGAGTAATTATCCTCTTCCTCCTCAATGATCATGCTGATAGCTTGTAAGAACATTTTTGGTTCTGGGCGCCGCCACCAGTGGCTAAGGCCCAATTTTTCAGCCCCTGTTTAACAGGGGCGTGTAATTACAATTTTTGATGCAATACGTGGCAGCAGGGCTCGTTCCTGCACTCCAACTAGAGTATTTGTGAGGGGTTGCAATGTTGTGGCACCAGCACCAGTGCCTAAGGCCCAATTTTTCTGCCCCTGTTCAACAGGGACATGTAATTACAATTCTTGATCTAATATTTCACAGCAGGGCCCTGTGAGGGCTTACAGTGTTGTGGAAACACCAACACCTAAGGCCCAAATTTCTGCAGAGTATATAGGGCAGGCCCCTACTGTCAAGCATCCAACTTACAAACGACTCCTACTTGCAAACGGAAGGAGACAACAGGAAGTGAGATGAAATCTACCCCTAGGAAGGGAAATTCTCTCCTGTAAGAGTTAATATGGGAAAAATGTTTCTCCTTTCCACTGATGCTTTATCACCAATCCTTGTTTCACTAAAAACCCAAAATTTTCAAAAAACATTTGTCATTGGGACAGAAAGTGAGGTGAAATCTACTAAAGAGGAGCACAGACAGCAAAACAAATGTCACAGGGGTGATAACCCTTCCCTATGTTTTCCAAAAATTACAAACAGATTCTACTTTACAACAAACCTACAGTCCCTGTCTTGTTTGCACTGCCTGTATACTGCTGTTCAGAATATATAGGGCCCGGTGGCACCACACCTGTCCTTTTTTTAATATTGGTCTGGGGTTCCCCTTAATATATGGATTTTGAGGACAAGACCCAAAGGGCCTGGTAATGGACTGGGGGGTACCCATGTCGTTTGTCTCACTGATTTTCATCCATATTGCCAGGACCCAACATTACATTAAAGCCGCAAGCAGTTTTAAATGACTTTTATTCCTTTAAAAATGTCATTTTGTGCAGGGACAGAAGATTGAAGAAAGAAGATAGAAGATAGAAGAAAGAAGAAGCATTTAAATAAAGGAATTGTCATAAACTGTCTCTTGTCATTTTTAACATTTTTGACAGTTTTTTTTGTGAAATGGTAGGGGTACTTTTGTACCCCATTACCATTTCACACAAGGGGGGCGAGATCTGGGGGTCCCCTTGTTAAAGGAGGCTTCCAGATTCCGATAAGCCCCCCATCCGCAGACCCCCACAACCACTGGCCAAGGGTTGTGGGGATGAGGCCCTTGTCCCCATCAACATGGGGACAAGGTGTTTTGGGGGGCTACCCCAAAGCACCCTCCCAATGTTGAGGGCATGTGGCCTGGTACAGTTCAGGAGGGGGGGGGCTCTCTCGTCCCCCCCTGTTTTCCTGTGGCCTGCCAGGTTTCATGCTCGGATAAGGGTCTGGTATGGATTTTCGAGGGGACCCCACGCCGTTTTTTTTTTATTTTGGCACGGGGTTCCCCTTAAAATCCATACCAAACCTGAAGGGCCTGGTATGGAATTTAGGGGGACCCCCACGTCATTTCTTTTTTTAAATTTTGGTTTGGGGTTCCCCTGTGGGGAATTCCCATGCCGTTTTTATCAATGGACTTTTATGTGTATTGTTGGACCGGCAATTCATTAATAGCCGCGAGTAGTTTTAAATGACTTTTTTTCCTTTGAAAATGTAATTTTTCTGTCAGACTGTTCTAAACACGGGAAACATGTGCCCCTTTACAGGCATACTATAGAAACCCCCAGGTACGAAATTTAAAGGGATATTACACTTTTATTGTTTCACTTTAAGCATTAATAAAATCACTGCTCCTGAAAAAATGGCCGTTTTTAAAACTTTTTTTTGCATTGATCCATGTCCCCTGGGGCAAAACCCAGGTCCCCAAACACTTTTTATGACAATACCATGCATATAAGCCTTTAAAATTAGCACTTTTGATTTCTCCCATAGACTTTTAAAGGGTGTTCCGCGGTATTCGAATTTGCCGCGAACACCTCAAATTTTCGCTGTTCGACTCGAACTCGAAGCTCATCCCTAGTATTGACTATGCTTACTCTGTTTACCTTATTATTATTATTATTATTATTAAACAAGTGCGATTAACTGTACTTCTGTCTCGGTCTGATTCATGGTTTCTGACAGTAGGCAAAGGCCATGAATTCAGAAGATGCAGTCAGTCCACTTGTTGGTAATATTTTTTCCAGATTGAATGACCAGGATAACTACATGGATCAGTTTGCCTTGGCGTTACAAACGCTCCTGAGTCGCATGGCTCACCTGGAATCTTCCACTATGGCTGCTCCGGTACAACCTGTATTGCAACCTGTCCCTGCTGGTGCTCCAGTCTCTGTGCAGGCACCCGCCTCGAGTATTACCTCTATAAGAGGCATGTCTGGTTCCGCTCTGCTTCCCCAGCGATTTGGGGGCAATCCAGTTCAATGCAGAGGGTTTCTCAACCAGGTTGAGATATACTTTGAGATGTTGCCCCAGGCGTTTCCTACGGACAGAAGCAAAGTAGGTTTCGTGATATTTTTGCTTTCGGAGAGAGCCTTGGCCTGGGCAAACCCTCTATAGGAGATGCAAAAACCTATGGTCTTGAGTTACCCAGAATTTGTGGCTTCCTTCAAAAGGGTATTTGACGTTCCCGCATGCTCCGCTTCTGCTGCCAAGAGCCTCATGTCCATCAAACAGAGTACGAGAACTGTTGCCGATTACGCCATTGAATTCCGTACCTGGCAGCAGAGGTTGCTTGAAACAATGAGGCCCTCATGGCTGCCTTCTCTCATGGTCTCTCGCATAACATCAAGGATGAGATAGCAACCCGAGATATACCCACTGAGCAGGAGAGGTTGATCACATTTGCCATCCTCATTGACTCCAAACTCAGAGAAAGACTCTCTTTAAAGGAGCGCTGGCGCAAGCCTCCTGTACATTTGTCTCCGAGCTTTTTAGTCCCACCCTTGCCTCCCTCACCTCCCATGCCTACTGGTACCGAGTCGGTCTGTGAAGATGAACCCATGCACTTGGGCTTCACATGTCTCTCTGTGGATGAGAGATCCCTTAGGAGGAGGGAGAGATTGTGCCTTTATTGTGGCCAGGCAGGTCACTTTTTGAAGTCTTGTCCTACCCGTCCAGGGAATGCCCGAACCTTGAGGTCCTGTCACAGACAGACCTTAGGTGGTGTTGTTTCGTCTCCAGTTTCCCAGATAGATAAGCCCCTGGTTTCGGTTACCCTGTCTTGGGCTGAGTCATCCATCAAGATACAGGCTCTAATCGACTCTGGGGCTGCAGGCCTGTTCATTGATGCCACCTTTGTATCAAAGCACTCTATTCTGCTGCAGCTCTGTGACACTCCACTTGCCATTGAGGCTTATGACAGGAGACCTCTACAGCCTGCCCATGTGACTCACGAGACTGTTCCGTTGTCCATGGCTGTAGGGGCCCTTCACCATGAGATAATCTAATTCCAAGTTATTTCCCCACCTACGTTTCCGCTGGTTATTGGTTATCCTTGGTTACAGAGCCACAACCCTTCTTTTGATTGGCTCTGTGCTGAGGTTCTCTCCTGGTCACCACAATGCAATAAGACATGCTTCCAGAAGGTAGCCAAAGTCCTGTGCACCTCTTCACTCTCCTCCCTGCCGGAGGAGTATCGCGATTTTAGCAATGTCTTTGACAAAGGTCAAGCCGGTAGTTTGCCTCCACACCGGCCATATGATTGCGCAGTTGACCTTTCTTGGGCTGAGTCGTTCGTTAAGATACAGGCTCTAATCGTATCTGGGGCTGCAGGCCTGTTCATTGATGCTGCCTTTGTATTGAAGCACTCAATTCTGCTGCAGCTGAGTGACACTCCACTTGCCATTGAGGCTCTTGACGGGAGACCCCTACACCTGCCCATGTGACTCATGAGACAGTTCCATTGTCCATGGCCAGGGGGGCTCTTGACTATGAGTAAAACCAATTCTAAGTTATTTCCTCACCTAAGTTTCCACTGGTTATTGGTTATCCTTGGTTACAGAGGCACAACCCTTCTTTTGATTGGCTCCATGCTGAGGTTCTGTCCTGGTCGCCACAATGCAGTAAGACATGCTTCCAGAAGGTAGCCAAGGTCCTGTGCACCTCTTCACTCTCCTCCCTGCCGGAGGAGTACCATATTTTAGCGATGTCTTTGACAAAGGTCAAGCGGTACTTTGCCTCCACACCAGTCGTATGATTGCGCAATTGAACTTTCAACCTGGTGCCATACCCTCTTGTGGCTTACCCTTTGTCAGTCTTGGAGGATAAGGCCATGGAGGAGTATGTTGCAGACGCACTTTCTCGAGGTTTCATCCACAAATCCTTGTCTCCTGCTGGTGCTGGTTTCTTTTTTGTGAAGAAAAAGATTGGTGAACTGAGACCTTGTATCGATTATAGGGGTCTCAATCGTTTCACGAATAAGAATGCCTATCCCATTCCATTGTTTACGGAGTTATTTGACCGCCTCAAGGGAGCAACGGTTTTCACAAAGCTTTATTTGAGAGGGGCATAAAATCTCGTGAGGTTTAAGGAGGGCGAGGAGTGGAAAACTGCGTTTAATACCAGATCAGGTCATTATGAGTATCTCGTAATGCCTTTTGGCCTTTGTAATGCTCCGGCAGTTTTCCAGGAGTTCATTAACGATGTCCTCTGAGATTTGTTGCAGTTATGTGTGGTGGTTTATCTCGACGATATCCTCATATTTTCCAAGTCCCTGGAGAGCTACCACACAGATGTCTGTCGTATGCTTTAGAGACTAAGAGAGAACAATCTCTATTGTATATTGTAAAAGTGTGAATTCCATTGTGAACAGGTTAAATTCCTGGGCTATTTAATTTCCACGGCTGGTTTTTCGATGGACCCAGAGAAACTTTCAGTGGTCCTACAGTGGCCTCGACCCGAAGGTTTACGTCCTCTGCAGCGTTTTCTTGGCTTTGCCAACTATTATCGGAAGTTTATTCGTAACTTCTCGTCTCTGGTCAAGCCCCTGACTGATATGACCAGGAAAGACGGCAACCCACAGAGTTGGTCTCCGGAGTCCATTAAGGCCTTTGAGAGTCTCAAGGCTGCCTTTGTTTCTGCTCCTGTGTTGGCAAACCCTGTGTCAGAGAGGTTACCTGGTTGGGCGTCGGTGCACGCCGGGGGGAGCGTTGCTGCACGTGTTCCTGTGTGTGCTGGGGCGCGTGCTTCTGGGGGCACTGGTGTGTCTAATCCGGCTGGCCATGGTGTGCACGATGGCGCCCGGGCGCGCGCACGCGTTAGCATGCGTCCGCCTATGGGCATTGGGATGCGTGTGCCTGGTGGTGCTGGTGTGTGCGCCGGTGTCCGGGGGTGCGCTCGGGCGCGTGCGGGTGCGCGGGCGCCTGTGCGTTTCGGCGTGCACACGTGAGTG
Organism: Aquarana catesbeiana; assembly: GCF_042186555.1. Taxonomy (NCBI): domain Eukaryota; kingdom Metazoa; phylum Chordata; class Amphibia; order Anura; family Ranidae; genus Aquarana; species Aquarana catesbeiana. The sequence goes on along the minus strand of NC_133324.1, from coordinate 9,121,965 downwards.
GTGTTTTGGCGCCAAGCAGCCTATTTAGGCTTGCTGCAATCTCTGCTCAGTGCTGCCTGATCAACAGCTGTTGTGCCAAAGTTCCGTTACCCTCTCTGTGTTCCTGAGTTCTGATCTGTTAGGACTCAGCTTGCCTATTGGACCTTCCTCACTGCTGCCTGAACCCGACCCCGGCTTGTTTGACCCCACTTCTGCCTGCTCCTCTTGTACTTCTGCTGCCTGCCCGTTGCCGACCTCTGCCTGTGTGTGACCAATCTGACAGCTTCTGCTCAGCATCTGTTTCCGGTGTTCCTGAATACTACCTGCTGTTCGGAGGACCACCTCTCTTCCGGCACCTGGATCCCTGCACCAGGCTCTCATACCACTCCGCACTCGTGGGCTCCCTGTCTACTCTATCGGGGGTCCCGAGTCGGATACGTAAGGGAACCTACCCTCTGCCCAAGTGGACTCACCGGTCTGGTAAGTGGGAGACCTGACACCCTGATCCTATGTTGTCTTTTATCCTAGAAGTTGATTCTTCTGAGACTGGAGTTGGAGCCCTTCTGTCTTAACCCTGAGTGCGCTATGGATCCGTGTGGCTACTTTTCCAAGAAATTGTCACCGGCAGAGTGCAATTACGAGATTGGTGAAAGAGAGCTGTTTGCGTTCATTTTAGCCCTGAAAGATTGGAGACATCTCCTTGAAGGTACCACTGTGCCGGGTTTTAATTCTTATTGACCATAAGAATCTCACATTCTTGTCTGAGGCTAAGCGCCTCTCTCCCAGAAGGGTGCAATGGGCTCTTTTCTTGTTGAGTTTTAATTACATTGTCTCATTCTCATGTACTAAGAATGTAAGGGCTGACGCCTTGTCACAACAATTTTCCTCCACTTCCAAGATGGAGTCAGTTCTGGTTCCCCTGATTCCTCCTGATCGTATTCTGGCTATGGTTCGCACCAGTCTTACTTCTCCTTTGGGTGACAAAATTCTTGCTCAGGTCTATGCTCCTCCTGAGAAACCTTGTGACCGCTGCTATGTTCCCGAGAGTCTCCATACAGCTGTGCTCCAGATGTACCATTCTCCCAAGGCTGCTGGCCACCCTGGGAAGAATCAACTCTTTTGGGCCATTTTATAACAATTCTGGTGGCCTAGTCTACATGCTAAAGTAACTGCCTTCGTAGCTGCCTGTTCCGTGTGTGCTCAGAGTAAGACTCAACGACACCTTCCAGTGGGCCTCCTACAACCCATACCCAATGGAGAGAGGCCCTGGACCCGCCTGTCTGTGGATTTCATTGTGGAGTTACCCAACTCCCAGGGCAACATCCTTATGGTGGTTGACCGGTTCTCGAAAATGTTGCATTGTATTCCAAGAAGTTGCCTACTTCTAAGGAACTGGCTTCTATTTTTGTTCGGGAGATCTTCCGCTTACATGGGCTACCCAAGGTGGTTGTCTCAGACAGGGGTAGTCAGTTTGTGTCCTGGTTCTGGCGAGACTTTTGTGCACAATTGGGTATTCAGCTTGCTTTCTCCTCTGCGTATCACCCGCAGTCTAATGGGGCCTCAGAACGAGTCGATCAGTCCTTGGAGCAATTCCTACATTGCTATATTTCAGACCATTATAACAACTGGTCAGACCTCTTACCATGGGCAGAGTTTGCTCACAATAGTGCCTTGAATTCAGCTTCCCGTTTGTCCCCGTTTATGGCAAACTATGGTTTCCAACCTTCCGTGTTGCCTGCCTCGTTTGTTCCGCAGAGTATTCCTGCATTAGAGGAGCATCTCTGTGGCCTTCGTTCCACTTGGGCACAAGTCCAGGAGGCTTTGCAACTTGCTAACGATAGGTACAGACTCCATGCTGACCGCAGACGCCTGCCTGTATCTTCCTACCAGGTTGGGGACAGAGTCTGGCTGTCATCTTTGCAACCTCTGACTTCGTGTTCCTTCATTGAAGTTCACACCTCGGTTTATTGGGCCTTTATGTATCCTTTGCAGGATTAACCCAGTGGCTTATGGGTTGGACCTTCCTCCTAGTATGCACATCTCTAATGTGTTTCATGTCTCCTTATTGAAACCTTTGGTCTGCAACCACTTTACCACCTCTGTGCCATGTCCTCACCCTATACAGGTTGAGAACCATGAGGAGTATGAAGTACAATCCATTGTTGACTCCCATAGGTTCCGTGGATGCATACAGTACCTGGTGCATTGGAAGGGTTATAGTCCGGAGGAACGCTCTTGGGTCTCATCCTCGGACGTACATGCCCCTGTCCCCCTCCGTGATTTCCATAGACATTTTCCCCTCAAGCCTAGTGGTCCTTCCAGGGGGAGGGGTCGTTGAGGAGGGGTTACTGTCAGGGCTGGGCTCAGCCCTTCCTTCTCTGAGCTGGCCGCTCAGCTGTTAGCTAATTGCCAGCTCCTTTCTCTCCACAGTGACTCAGCTGTTGATGATCTGCTTTTCAGTCCTGGCTACTTAAAGCCATCCAGCTCACATCATCTCTGCCTTCGCCTTTGGTCACATCTCAGAAACTTTCACCTGCATGCCTGTTGAAGACTTGCTTGGCTGACGTCCCTTCTGGCTCCTGATCCTGCTTGCTGTACTACTATATTGATCTCTGGCTCTCTGACATTAGCATTAGCTGATTACCCCATCTGGTTACTGAACTCTGGCTATGTATTGACTATGCTTACTCTGTTTACCTTATTATTATTATTAAACAAGTGTGATTATCTGTACTTCTGTCTCGGTCTGATTCATGGTTTCTGACACTCAAAGACTGTGGTCACTGCGTGGCTTACCATCTGGGGTGTAATACCTGGAATCATTGATAAAAAAGTTCTTAGCTTCTGGGATAGGAGCCTTCTTCACTGGACTGATTCCATCAAAGAAACACAGTCGTGGTGGTCATCAACATGTTGACAAAATGGTGAAAAAATGTAGCGCATAACAAATATACATGAATATCGTGATATTGATGTGAAATACTGAAAATCCATATAAAAGTCAATCAACCAAATAAATGTTGAGAAAAAATGGTTGCCTGTATCAAAAATGAATGTGATAAGTGAATGTCCAACTGTGTGTAAACAGAAAAAACAACCACCGAATGGTGTAGATCCCAGAGTAGTGAAAATGGATATGCAGATCCGTCCGTGGAAACAACGTTATAGAGGGAAAAACATCAGCAACTGAATAGCAAGTATATGCTCTTACCAGATCTGGTGAACTCTATTGTCAGTGACATAGAGTCTTCAAGGCAGTGTGCCACACATGGCAGGTGTGTATATATGTAGGTGGTTAAGACCTCTGGGATGGATTCCAGGGAAACTCCAAGGACCTTCCAAATTCACCGCCACTTCAGGAACTCTGGAATGGAATCTTGGAGGGTGGGTATACCAGGGCAGAATACCCACTCATGTCAGGATGATATGTGGAGAAAAGAATATTGCTTCCACATAGCATATACATCAGTATTTCACATCAATGTCACGATATTCATGTATATTTGTTATGCGCTACATTTTTTTACTATTTTGTTTACTGTGTTCGTCATACTGTATGTAGCTGCTCATTTTTCCTTCATTTTAGTTAGCGCAGTGTTTTCCTACATACTTTCACATCAACATGTTGTCCTGCTAGGTCACAAACTTGGCTAAAATTAGAGCAGTTAGTATTATTGGTTTGAAAATTGTCATTCTTACCATTATCCCCCCATTTTCTTCCTCATTACAAACTGGAGGAAGACACGAAGGGTTTAGAATGGTGCAGAAAAAAAAACAATGAAACAGTGAAATAGCCTATGATAAACAAGTTATTACTCTATCCTTCATATTTAACCTGCAAAGAATGATAAACAATACAACATTTGTGTACATTGGTAAATTGTAACCCTTACTTTCACGTTCCTACTAAAATACAACAGCCACGACACACAAGAGGGCTGCCGTGATAGGTTCAAACATATTCTTGTTACTACATACAAACAATGAGAAGACTAAAACATGAGACAAACATTTAGATACAAATGTGGGGGAGATATTTCATAGTTCCCAAAACAAAAATGAAAAAACAAAACAACCAGATGGAATGCTGCCTTCACTCTTTTAGCAATAGAAAAAATACAATGGGAAAAACATGAGAGCAGCTTGAAAACTTGCATGGGCCAGCCACACAAAGTTCAAAAACAGGCACGAGAATTTTATTCACACAAAGGTAGACTACAGATCCATCAATCCACTCATCATTACAGATTTCTGAAGCCACAGCTGAACTACTTCCAAGGTATTTTTATTCTGGGGTCTCATACCTCCAGACATAAAAAGTACCTTCCAAAGGAATACACCTTACTGTACCCTCTGACCATATCTGCCAATCTTTAAGGGGTCTAATGACCTTAGCCCCATACCCAGATTTCATGTACTATGCAGCTGTCTGACTTTTGTGGCGCCTCATTTTTTTTCTTCAAGGCATGGACGGCAACATTACCCATGATGATTTGAATCGCTTATGACGTGTACCTGTGTCCAGGGAACCCTCGCACTAACTTTCGAAGCAGTACTGCCTAGTGACTATTTTTACAGTACTGGCACCAGCGTATTCCGATTATTATACACGGCCTCCAGGTATGCTAGAATCTACTCCTCACATTTATATGCTCTCTAACCAATTATCGGCAGCCCTATAAATATGTTTGTCAGACAAACTACAAAGCACCATGAAATCCTCCACTATTCAAAACAAGCTTATGGCTTCTATCTGTACCTAGATGTTTCAACAATAACGTGGATGCCTCCTGTTTGCTCTCTACCCAAAACTGTATTACAGTATAAAACTTCACAAAACAACTGGAATTAAATTAAAAATCAAAATGGTTTCCTCCTTCCAAACACAAGTACCTTTGTCTACATGCTTGTTCCAAAAAGACCCCAAGCTCCTCCCACCAACTTCTTGTCGTCTGCTCAGCTCTAAAAACCCATCTAACTGGTTTATTTAATTATCAATGGACAGGAAGAGGGAGGGGAGGGGAAGCCTAGTTTCATCTTCCCTGAATTTCTAAAGCGATAAAACCCAAAACAATGGGTGGGCGGGGGCATGAATTGCCCTCTGAGAACGCCCAAACAATTAATAATAAAAATAACCCACCGCTAATAGTACAATAACTCAGTTAATGTTAGTAAATTCAGTGCAAAGTAGAGATTTCACTTAAAACCAAAGTTCAATACAAAAAAACGTAAAAGTTTTACTGAAAAGTATGTAAAAAGTACAAAAATAGCTAAACCTGAAAAGATTGAATTCACTTAAAAGGAAAACAAAAATGGTGCCTAGAGATAAGGTGGTGGCTCAGACTGCATGGCTTCGCAAACACACAATGGACAACAAAAATGGTGCATTCAGAATCCAACAGTTGAAAAACAATTTAAACCTGTGAGTGTAACATTAAACAAAACAGTTTCTCAGTTCCCGGTGTCTCACCCCTGAAATTGGAGCAATTTCCACTCTGGCATGATTTACAGGCTAAACAGTATAACATCCTTAAACTGTGCCTCCACAAACAAAATCACATTTTTAACACAGAACTGACCGTACTACTTAACTCACACTAAACTTAGAAGCCTGGCCCAAAAGCAGAGCAATTCCACCCATAACACAGAAGACAGGAAATGGCAGTTGCAACAAACGAAAATCAAGCCACGGCCACATGGTGAAAATGGCCAGCAAAAGCTGGGCCACATGGTGACTACAAGAATGGCCGATGACAATCGGACCACACGGTGAAACAAACATTTGAAATGCAGTTGCTGATACCGCCAAAACCAGCACAAACCAAGATTTCTTCACAAAAACACCAACATTTTTCTCCACAAAAACTGACTAAAACAATTGAGTGACACATAACCATAGACACAGGCTACCTAATCAAACAACAGATCCCTAACAGCCAACGTTACATGTTCAAAGATTTTTGGAAGCCTCCACTATTATGTAGCTTGTTGTAAAACCATGGCAGTCCCTTTGTACCGTCGCGGTAAGACTTCAAGTGTGACCAGGTTTCCCTGTGGATACTATAGTGTATGTTCGGATTATTTTTATGAAAATAAGTGAGTTGGATATAAGAGAATTAAGTGGGTCTAGGGTTCTTAGATATTAACTCTTTATAGGTCTGTATCCCTTCTCTCATTCATGGGTGAATATTTAAATTAGGTATAATGTGTTCGTAAACCTGCAATGGAAAGTTTGTGCATTTATCCTTAGTATCCTGAGGTACAATGGTATGTAGATTATTCCACACTAATAGTGTGGCGTTTATAGAGGGGAAGGGCTTATAATTTAATGTCATATGAGTCAGACTTGACAATAGCAGGGTGGGTAAGTTTCTAGACCCACAATTTGTTAGAGTTGGGGTCGAACCATGCCCATGGTATGATCCAGGTGGGCTGCAAAGTAGTAGTTTTTTAAGGTTAGGGAAATTTAATCCACCATTTAGTTTATGCTTCAATAGTAAAGGAAATTCAATCTTGGTAATTTTCTTTCCCCATATGAATTGTCTAAATAATTTATCTGCCTCTCTAAAGAATTGGTCTGGTATAATTATTGGTATGGTCCTAAAAAAGTATATGATTTTAGGTAAAAGTGTCATTTTGAGAGCTGCGATCCTCCCAACCCAAGATATTTCATATTTCGATATATGCTGCAGGTCTTGTTTAATTATCTCTAACTATAACATGGTATGACACATATATAGAGTCTGAGAGGCTGCACACCCCGGATAGCAAATCTTAAAAAGAAGGAAAAGTTCCCCGTGGAGTTTTTAAGCAATAGAGAGTCAAAAAAGGGTTTGAAAAAATTGGTACTTTTATTATCAAAAACACTAGAACAATACTATACAAAGGTTAAAACATGAGCTCTGGTATGCATTGTGCGAGACTATAGGATTAGGAAAAGGGGAGATGATAGACACTACCAAATATAGTATAGATTGCAAAATTATTTTCAGCTTGCAATAGATGAATAGTGGTTGTACTGTCCGATGTACGGAGAAAAGCCCCAATGCATTTTGACCTATATGTTTACGGTCTTCCTCAGGGGGTTCCCGTGTTTCTATAGGTACATCAAAAGACAGGTTACAATCATATACAGTGTGGTATGCAGTCATAATTCTATGTACATCCATCATAGATGAAAAAAACAGTAGTCACATCATATTTACCCTCTCCACCAGGTAGGCTCGCTTAACCAGAGACTTTTCATGAATAAAAAACACACACAGAGATAGCAGTTGATTTCCCCATTGATGATCCTGGAAAATGCTGAAGGGCCGTCCTCACCCCCACCTTGAAGGGGGCCACCCCCGGCTGAGGGGCTTGCAAGTGGTCACAAGTAGTTGGGCACCCCTAGGGGAAAGGCGGCTGTGAACAGGCAACACCTGGAAGTCATCATAATTATTATAATTACTAATTTGTATACTCTATACTATTGTATACTAAAAAGCAGCAAGCCTCCATGAGACAGAGTGGAAGTTTTTAAATCACAATGCGTTATATGTACTGGAAAAACATAGGATTCCTAAAACCAGTGTTAGGTTATAAATATATATGTATTGTGTTATATGTACTAGAAAAACATAGGATTCCTAAAATCAGTATTGGGTTACTATGGTATTGTATTGGGATAAATTCCCATGTGTACTGTGGTAAATGACATGTTCTTAACCACTTGCCGACCGCCTCACGCATATATACGTGAGCAGAATGGCACGGGCAGGCAAAATCACGATCGGACCCCCCCGGTGCCAGCGGCGGTCGGCTTTTGGCTGGGAGCGTTGAGAGGCGAGGGGGAGGCTATCCGATCGTGGCCCCCCTCGTGATCGCTCCCAGCCAATGGGAAACATCCCCTGCCTGTGTATAGTACACACAGGCAGAGGATGTGATGTCATCTCTCCTCGGCTCGGCAGTTTCCGTTCCAGCGCCGAGAAGAGAAGACTTCACAGTGAGTGAACACACACACACAGTAGAACATGCCAGGCACACATTACACCCCCGATCCCCCCCCCGATTGCCCCCCAATCACCCCTCCCCCTCCCTGTCACACTGACACCAAGCAGTGTTTTTTTTTTTTCTGATTACTGCATTGGTGTCAGTTTGTGACAGTTACAGTGTTGGGACAGTTAGTGTTAGCCCCCTGTAGGTCTAGGGTACCCCCCTAACCCCCCCTAATAAAGTTTTAACCCCTTGATCACCCCCTGTCGCCAGTGTCACTGAGCGATCATTTTTCTGATCGCTGTATTTGTGTCGCTGGTGACGCTAGTTAGGGAGGTAAATATATAGGTTCGCCGTCAGCGTTTTATAGCGACAGGGACCCCCATATACTATCTAATAAATGTTTTAACCCCTTGATTGCCCCCTAGTTAACCCTTTCACCACTGATCACCGTATAACCATTACGGGTGACGCTGGTTAGTTTGTTTATTTTTTATAGAGTCAGGGCACCCGCCGTTTATTATCGAATAAAGGTTTAGCCCCCTGATCGCCCGGCGGTGATATGCGTCGCCCCAGGCAGCGTCAGATTAGCGCCAGTACCGCTAACACCCACGCACGCAGCATACGCCTCCCTTAGTGGTATAGTATCTGAACGCATCAATATCTGATCCGATCAGATCTATACTAGCGTCCCCAGCAGTTTAGGGTTCCCAAAAACGCAGTGTAAGCGAGATCAGCCCAGATGCCTGCTAGCACCTGCGTTTTGCCCCTCCGCCCAGCCCAGCCCACCCAAGTGCAGTATCGATCGATCACTGTCACTTACAAAACATTAAACGCATAACTGCAGCGTTCGCAGAGTCAGGCCTGATCCCTGCGATCGCTAACAGTTTTCTTGGTAGCGTTTTCGTGAACTGGCAAGCACCAGCCCCAGGCAAAGTCAGATTAGCTCCAGTACCGCTAACACCCATGCACGCACCGTACACCTCCCTTAGTGGTATAGTATCTGAACGGATCAATATCTGATCCGATCAGATCTATACTGGCGTCCCCAGCAGTTTAGGGTTCCCAAAAACGCAGTGTTAGCGGGATCAGCCCAGATACCTGCTAGCACCTGCGTTTTGCCCCTCCGCCCGGCCCAGCCCAGCCCACCCAAGTGCAGTATCGATCGATCACTGTCACTTACAAAACACTAAACGCATAACTGCAGCATTCGCAGAGTCAGGCCTGATCCCTGCGATCGCTAACAGTTTTTTTGGTAGCGTTTTGGTGAACTGGCAAGCACCAGTGGCCTAGTACACCCCGGTCGTAGTCAAACCAGCACTGCAGTAACACTTGGTGACGTGGCGAGTCCCATAAGTGCAGTTCAAGCTGGTGAGGTGGCAAGCACAAGTAGTGTCCCGCAGCCACCAAGAAGAAGACAAACACAGGCCCGTCGTGCCCATAGTGCCCTTCCTGCTGCATTCGCCAATCCTAATTGGGAACCCACCGCTTCTGCAGTACCCGTACTTCCCCCATTCACATCCCCAACCAAATGCAGTCGGCTGCATGAGAGGCATTTTCTTTATGTCCTCCCGAGTACCCCTACCCAGTGAACCCCCCCAAAAAAGATGTTGTGTCTGCAGCAAGCGCGGATATAGGCGTGACACCCGCTATTATTGTCCCTCCTGTCCTGACAATACTGGTCTTTGCATTGGTGAATGTTTTGAACGCTACCATTCACTAGTTGAGTATTAGCGTAGGGTACAGCATTGCACAGACTAGGCACACTTTCACAGGGTCTGCCAAGATGCCATCGCATTTTGAGAGACCCGAACCTGGAACCGGTTACAGTTATAAAAGTTAGTTACAAAAAAAAGTGTAAAAAAAAAAAAAAAAAACACAAGCAAAAATATAAAATAAAAAATAATAGTTGTCGTTTTATTGTTCTCGCTCTCTCCATTCTCTCTATTGTTCTGCTCTTTTTTACTGTATTCTATTCTGCAATGTTTTATTGTTATTATGTTTTATCAGCTTTTCAGGTATGCAATTTTTTATACTTTACCGTTTACTGTGCTTTATTGTTAACCATTTTTTTGTCTTCGCCATTCACGACTTTGAGTGGTTATACCAGAATGATGCCTGCAGGTTTAGGTATCATCTTGGTATCATTCTTTTCAGCCAGCAGTCGGCTTTCATGTAAAAGCAATCCTAGTGGCCAATTAGCCTCTAGACTGCTTTTACAAGCAGTGGGAGGGAATGACCCCCCCTCACCGTCTTCCGTGTTTTTCTCTGGCTCTCCTGTCTTGACAGGGAACCTGAGAATGCAGCCGGTGATTCAGCCAGCTGACCAAAGAGCTGATCAGAGACCAGAGTGGCTCCAAACATCTCTATGGCCTAAGAAACCCGAAGCTACGAGCATTTCATGACTTAGATTTCGCCGGATGTAAACAGCGCATTGGGAAATTGGGAAAGCATTTTATCACACCGATCTTGGTGTGGTCAGATGCTTTGAGGGCAGAGGAGAAATCTAGGGTCTAATAGAGCCCAATTTTTTCTAAAAAGAGTACCTGTCACTACCTATTGCTATCAGAGGGGATATTTACATTCCTTGAGAGAACAATAAAAATGATTTAAAAAAAAAATGAAAGGAATAGTTTAAAAATAAGATAAAAGCAAAAAAAAATAAATAAAAAAAAAAAAAAAAAAAAAGCACCCCTGTCCCCCCTGCTCTCACGCTAAAGCGAAACGCAAGCGTCGGTCTGGCGTCAAATGTAAACAGCAATTACACCATGCATGTGAGGTATCACCGCAAAGGTCAGATCGAGGGCAGTAATTCTAGCAGTAGACCTCCTCTGTAAATCTAAAGTGGTAACCTGTAAAGGCTTTTAAAGGCTTTTAAAAATGTATTTAGTTTGTCGCCACTGCACGTTTGTGCGCAATTTTAAAGCATGTCATGTTTGGTATCCATGTACTCGGCCTAAGATCATCTTTTTTATTTCATCAAACATTTGGGCAATATAGTGTGTTTTAGTGCATTAACATTTTAAAAAGTGTGTTTTTTCCCCAAAAAATGCGTTTGAAAAATCACTGCGCAAATACTGTGTGAAAAAAAAATGAAACACCCACCATTTTAATCTGTAGGGCATTTGCTTTAAGAAAATATATAATGTTTGGGGGTTCAAAGTAATTTTCTTGCAAAAAAAAAATAATTTTTTCATGTAATCAAAAAGTGTCAGAAAGGGCTTTGTCTTCAAGTGGTTAGAAGAGTGGGTGATGTGTGACATAAGCTTCTAAATGTTGTGCATAAAATGCCAGGACAGTTCAAACCCCCCCCAAATGACCCCATTTTGGAAAGTAGACACCCCAAGGAAATTGCTGAGAGGCATGTTGCCATTGAATATTCATTTTTTTTGTCCCAAGTGATTGAATAATGAAAAAAAAAATACAAAAAATTGTCACTAAATGATATATTGCTCACACAGGCCATGGGCATATGTGGAATTGCACCCCAAAATACATTTAGCTGCTTCTCCTGAGTATGGGGATACCACATGTGTGGGACTTTTTAGGAACCTAGCCGCGTACGGGGCCCCGAAAACCAATCACCGCCTTCAGGATTTCTAAGGGTGTACATTTTTGATTTCACTCTTCACTGCCTATCACAGTTTCGGAGGCCATGGAATGCCCAGGTGGCAAAACCCCCCCCCAAATGACCCCATTTTGGAAAGTAGACACCCCAAGCTATTTGCTGAGAGTCATGTCGAGTCCATGGAATATTTTATATTGTGACACAAGTTGCGGGAAAGAGACAATTTTTTTTTTTGTGCACAAAGTTGTCACTAAATGATACATTGCTCAAACATGCCATGGGAATATGTGAAATTACACCCCAAAATACATTCTGTTGCTTCTCCTGAGTATGGGGATACCACATGTGTGGGACTTTTTGGGAGCCTAGCCGCGCACGGGACCCCGAAAACCAATCACCGCCTTCAGGTTTTCTAAGGGCGTACATTTTTGATTTCACTCTTCACTGCCTATCACAGTTTCGGAGGCCATGGAATGCCCAGGTGACAAAACCCCCCCCCCAAATGACCCCATTTTGGAAAGTAGACACCCCAAGCTATTTGCTGAGCGGTATAGTGAGTATTGTGCCACCTGCGCATTCCATGGCCTCCGAAACTGTGATAGGCAGTGAAGAGTGAAATCAAAAATTTACACCCTTAGAAATCCTGAAGGCAGTGATTGGTTTTCGGGGCCCCGTACGCGGCTAGGCTCCTAAAAAGTCCCACACATGTGGTATCCCCATACTCAGGAGAAGCAGCTAAATGTATTTTGGGGTGCAATTCCACATATGCCCATGGCCTGTGTGAGCAATATATCATTTAGTGACAACTTTGTGCAAAAAAAAAAATTGTCACTTTCCCGCAACTTGTGTCAAAATATAAAATATTCCATGGACTCAACATGCCTCAAAGCAAATAGCTTGGGATGTCTACTTTCCAAAATGGAGTCATTTGGGGGGTTTTATGCCATCTGGGCATTTTATGGCCTTCAAAACTGTGATAGGTAGTGAGGAGTAAAATCAAAAATTTACGCCCTTAGAAATCCTGAAGGCAGTGATTGGTTTTCGGGGCCCCGTACACGGCTAGGCTCCCAAAAAGTCCCACACATGTGGTATCCTCATACTCAGGAGAAGCAGCTAAATGTATTTTGGGGTGCAATTCCACATATGCCCATGGCCTGTGTGAGCAATATATCATTTAGTGACAATTTTTTGTATTTTTTTTTTCATTATTCAATCACTTGGGACAAAAAAAATGAATATTCAATGGGCTCAACATGCCTCTCAGCAATTTCCTTGGGGTGTCTACTTTCCAAAATGGGGTCATTTGTGGGGGTTTTGTACTGCCCTGCCATTTTAGCACCTCAAGAAATGACATAGGCAGTCATAAATTAAAGGCTGTGTAAATTCCAGAAAATGTACCCTAGTTTGTAGGCACTATAACTTTTGCGCTAACCAATAAATATACACTTATTGACATTTTTGTTACCATAGACATATGGCCGAATACATTATGGCCGAATGTATGACTAAAATTGAGTTTATTGGATTATTTTTAGAACAAAAAGTAGAAAATATAATTTTTTTTCAAAATTTTCTGTCTTTTTCCGTGTATAGCACAAAAAATAAAAACGGCAGAGGTGATCAAATATCATCAAAAGAAAGCTCTATTTGTGGGAAGAAAAGGACGCAAATTTCGTTTGGGTACAGCATTGCATGACCGCACAATTAGCAGTTAAAGCGACGCAGTGCCAAATTGTAAAAAGTGCTCTGGTCAGGAAGGGGGTAAATCCTTCTGGGGCTGAAGTGGTTAACCGCTTGCCGACCGGCGCACGCTGATGTACGTCGGCAGAGCGGCATGGCTGGGCAAATGGGCGTACCTGTACGTCCATTTGAATTTCCCGCCGTGCCCGTGCGTGCGCGCCGGCCGGGAGCTCCGTGAGTCGGGTCGCGGGTCCCGCGGACTCGATCGCCGTGGGGATACCCGCGATCGCCTCACGGAGCGGATGAATGGGGAGATGCCGTTGTAAACAGCATCTCCCCGTTCTGCCTAGTGACAAGTGTCACTCGATCTCTGCTCCCTGTCATCGGAGCAGAGATCAGTGACGTCACCCACACAGCCCATCCCCCTACAGTTAGTAATCACTCCCCTAGGACACACTTAACCCCTCCCTGCCCCCTAGTGGTTAACCCCTTCACTGCCAGTGTCATTTACACAGTAATCAGTGCATTTTTAATCGCACTGATCGCTGTATAAACGACAATGGTCCCAAAAATGTGTCAAAAATGTCCGACATGTCCGCCATAACGTCGCAGTCACAATAAAAATCGCTGATCGCCGCCATTACTAGTAAAAAAAAAATTATTAATAAAAATGCCATAAAACTATCCCCTATTTAGTAAACACTATAAAGTTTGCGCAAACCAATTAATAAACGCTTATTGCGATTTTTTTTTACCAAAAATATGTAGAAGAATACGATCGGCCTAAACTGAAGAAAAAAAATGTTTTTTTTTATATATTTTTGGGGGATATTTATCATAGCAAAATGTAAAAAATAATGCATTTTTTTCAAAATTGTCGCTCTTATTTTGTTTATAGTGCAAAAAATAAAAATCGCAGAGGCGATCAAATACCACCAAAAGAAAGCTCTATTTGTGGGAAAAAAAGGACGTCAATTTTGTTTTGGAGCCACGTCGCATGACCGCGCAATTGTCAGTTAAAGCGACGCAGTGCCGAATCGCAAAAAAGCTCTGGTCAGGAAGGGGGTAAATCCTTCCGGGGCTGAAGTGGTTAAAGAGTGTTCAATACGGATTGGTGCTCTAATATAAGTATTTGTGTTCAAAGAAACAATATGTGAAGGAATGCATGATAATAAGTGTCATAGAATTAAATCAGTGAACAGTGTTGGGTAAAATATTAATTATATGGGTGTGAAAAGGGGATGAAAAAAAATTTAAATAATGCGATGAAATGATTGAAAAAATGAAGATTGTAGAAAATGTGTGAAAAAAGTGAAAAGTGAATAATAATAATAATAAATGTGATAAAAAATCATCAGTGCCATTGATGAGGTGATCAAAAATGAATGAAAAATAAAAAATGAAGTGAATAGTAAATTAACAGTGTGATAATACAACAGTGAATAAGTGAGAAATGTGCACAAGAAAATCAAGGTGCTGAATAGTGCTAAAAAATGCAATGACATCATTGCTGAATACCTAATTACTATGTAAGGGTTGTTAGAACGCTGTGGCCTCTGGAATATGAGGCTTCAGGTCCATTGGTTTAGAATGAATACAAATAGCTGAAAGCTCTAAATAATAAAAAAAGGCATACGGACTGTTTAGAAACAGTATTATAAACAAAGTGTGTATGTATAGCAACCGCAGTGCGCGGTCACCATCTACTGCAATCCAAAATGTATTGCCATACATTCTTATCATATGGTCTGAGGTACATGCATAGGTGCATAGGCTTCACATCAGCTCTGCTCATCAGGGTATCCCTGATAAATCTCCAGCTAGTGCACTTCTTATGTGTCCCAGTTATTAATGGATAACAATATACAGGTGGCCTGCTTCCCAGTACCCCCCTCCCAGAAAAGGCTGATTGCGGCCCTTCTGTGGCTACCTCGGTGTTCCGGAAGGCAAAATGCCCCGGACTCCTCGCTCGCCTCCGACTCAAATCACTTGACCGAGAACGTGCTGTGCACATGCGCTGCCGAGGCTCTCCCTGCATGATGCAGGAGACCGTGCCGCGCACGTGCGTGACATAATTCCCCAGTCCAACGGTGATCACGGAACGCTGCTGGCAGGGCTAGAGCTCCCAACAGTGGCAGATGAAAAAAGTGTGGGTGCTGCTTAGTGGGGGGAGACGTGATAACTCATCCCCACCACCCTGCCGGGAAGCCACCAGACCAAGGGGATACCCCGTAGGAGGCAGAGGGAGGGCAAGACCACAGCAATCCAGGATCTGAGGATTAAAGAAAAACATAATAAATACAAAATGAAAAAATAACAATAATGGTGATAATATAATAATGCACTATCAATCTACTCAAATTTATACATTACTTTCTTGGTCAAAATTGTTATTGTATAATCATTGCTTTATTAATAGTATAGTAATTGCTACACTGCTCTTTTTATTGTAGATTCATGATCGTAAATTAGATTAGCATGTTGGTCAATAAAGGTACACTGTATAACATCTAAATAGTAAATTGGGCATCAATGGAGAAATATAAAGATTTTCCTGGGGTATTTTTACAAAGTATAGTGACCCATATCAATTGCGCGTATCGGAAGGCATGAACACAAAAGGAAAAAGCATAGAGGCCTTTCAATATTATTAGTATTCACATAAGGAAAAATGTTGAATAATAAAATAAACGTATACAGTATATACATGTATTGTTAAGCTGGGAGAAAGTACAATTTCATATCCCAATGATAAACAATACTAATGTGAGGACCTATATATTATCATAAAATCTCATGAAACAGAGATTGGTAATTACTGATGGTGTCCTAGAAAAGGGAAAAATCTCCATCTTTAACATCTATATCCATGCCCCTCCGGTCGCGCAATCTTAACTGGTCTTACCCGAGCTAAAACCATTGAGAAATGAAACATATGAAATTGACTCGTTGAGGCCTGGATATTTTTGGATGTATTGCAGCAGGAATCACGCTATGACAATGTTCTTAATAATTTCATTGTAGGCGGACTTGACTACATTTTGCATAAAAACTATTTTTGTTTTGATGGCTCCCACTACATCCAGGTACAAGGCGTAGAGATGGGGACATGTTGTGCCCCATCCTACGCCAATCTGTACCTGGGGGAGTGGGAGCAATCACTTTTCAGTGACGAGGATCTTGCGGTGTACCTGGGCCATGTCACCACGTGGCTCAGGTACATTGATGACATCTTCATCATCTGGGAAGGACCTGAGGACCTTCTAATCCAGTTTTTTGATCATATAAACACTAACAGTCTCAATTTAAAATTTACCATGAGCTACAATGCTAGATCCGTGACCTTTCTAGATGTTAAGATTGATTGTGGCACACAGGGAAATCTAACTAGCACACTCTACAGAAAAAACACTGCAGGCAATACCAGATTACATGCGGAGAGCTTTCATCCAAGCTCCTTAAAAAATTCTATCCCATACGGACAATATCTCCGTTTGCGGAGAAACTCTTCCAATGACATATTCAAAATGGAAGCTGGTAAGCTCCAGAATCGTCTTCTGGAGAGAGGATATAGCCATTCTTGTTTACATAAAGCCTATAATCGAACCATCACACAAACCCTTGAAACTTTGCTGTCAAAAAGCAAGAAACAAACAGATCCCATGCACATTATTATGCGGTTTTCGCGACAACATAAACAAATCCGTAACATTATTGAGAAACACGTCATTTCTGCATTATCATTAAGCTTAAAATATTCATCAAGCAATTTAGATATTTGTCCTTTGTGGTGTGGGTTACAGAGTGTAACGACAGCCCGAGTATGAAAGGGGTTAAAGTCGTTTAGGACATTCCATTCCTGAACACAAAGGCAGCTACCAAACACTTCAACCAGCCGAATAAGAAACCCATAAGAATAATTCTCCCCTCCAAGTACGAGATGAGGCTCTGTCTTGAGCAGTGGTTCTCAACTCCAGTCCTCAGGACCCACCAACAGGCCAGATTTTATGTATTACCTTGGGGAGATGCAGACTAGAATACTGCAATCACTGAGCAGCAAATGATATCACCTGTGATGTATTTCAGTTATCTTGCAAACCTGGCCTGTTAGTGGGTCCTGAGGACCGGAGTTGAGAACCACTGGTCTTGAGGGTCAAACAGGACTGACTCTTTATTTTGAGATCTCACACAAATATATACCGCAGGATGAAACTACAACCTCTCACCAGAAACCTAATTAACATAAGCTAATTATCTAATTCTTTAGACAGCCTAGGTGACTCAGAGACATGACCTTTAGGACAGACTTTAGGTCTCCTAGCTCACCTGCTATACAATACACATTATCATACATCTCAATACAATTGCAGGGTTAATTAGCACACTGGATGAAAAGACTCTTTAGAAGCTGTGACAAGTCATACTAGACTAATTTACATTATAGCAGACACAGACAGAAACAGGTGGCTGAAATTGACATCAGCATCTCCTAACAGTATTTGTCCCAGCATTATGAATCAGCCACTATTTCTAATATGGCAGATACAGGGTACTTTATTTTCTTGGTCACCCTGCACCCAAAAGTGACTCCTGTCACATGGCTCCCTCCTTGTGGGACACTCCGGCAGACCCGGCTTGATCCTTCTCAGGTCAACTTGGGGATGTCCGGAACTAGGAGGCCAGAGTGACGTCTGTTTGCCAGGACAACCCATCAGCATTTTTTTTTTTGCTTACCGGGTCAGTAGCTGATGGTGAAGTTGTATGGTTGCAGGGCTAAGCTCCACCACAGCAACCTGCCATTGTCTCCTGAGACCCGGTTAAGCCAGACCAATGGGTTGTGGTTGGTGACTAATGAAAATTCCTGTCCGTACAAATAAGGGTTCAACTTTTTAAGGGCCCAGACCAGGGCCAAGCATTCCTTCTCCACTGCTGCATAGCTCACTTCCCGAGGTAATAGCTTTCTGCTCAGGTATGCGATGGGGTGTTCTCTTCCATCCTCCCTGATTTGGCTCAGCACAGCCCCCAGTCCAAACATGGAAGCGTCTGTGTGGACAAGGAAACGTTTGTTGGGTACTGGGGCAGCCAAGACAGGGGACAGTTAAGTGCTTGCTTGAGGGCTAGAAACACAAGCTGGAGACCACAGGACTTGGCTAGGTAAATTATTTTTTGTCAGGTCAGTCAGGGGCTTGGCGATAGCACTATAATCAGGGACAAAAGGTCAGTAGTACCCTGCAGTCCCCAAGAAGGCCAATACCTGGTTCTTAGTATGGGGTGTGGGCCAATTAGCTACTGCCTCTACCTTTGCTGGCTCTGGTCTCTGGTTCCCACACCCCACTCAGTGTCCCAGGTACTGCACCTCCGCCATACCTAGATGGCACTTGTCTAGTTTTAAGGTCAGGCCTGCGACCCAAATTTTGTCCAGAACCACCCCTACATGAACCAGGTGCTCCTCCCAAGACCCACTGTAGATCGCAATGTCATCCAGGTATGCACATGCAAAATCCTGAAAGCCATCGAGGAGCATATCCACCATGTGTTGGAAGGTAGCCGGGGCATTTTTCATCCCGAATGACATTACCTTAGACTGGTACAGGCCAAACGGGGTAACACATGCTGACTTGGGGATAGCATCCTCGGCCAGGGGAATCTGCCAATAGCCCTTACACAGGTCTATTGTAGTTAAATAACGTCCCCTGGCTATACGATCTAGCAGTTCATCCACCCTGGGCATCGGGTAGGCGTCAGTGGTGGTCTTCTCATTGAGTCGCCTGTAGTCCACGCAGAACTGGGTAGTTCCATTTTTCTTAGGCACCAGGACTACAGATGAGGCCCAAGGGCTGTCAGAGGGCTCAATGACTCTTCTCGGACTACTTCAGGGATATGGTGGGGGGCTGTCTAAGGGGTGCTTCCAGGGGTCTCTACCTTATGCACAACCAGGGTCATGTAGCCCGGTTTTTGGGAGAAAATTACCTGTTTCTCCCACAGAAGCGTTTAAGCCTGTTCCTTCTTTGTGGGGCTTAACCGGTCCCCTAGCTGTACGAGGCTAATGAGGTCAGTCTGGGGGTCTCTCTCTAGTAATAAAAGCAAAGGTAAGTGCAGCGCAAAAAACTAACTAAAAGAAACAGAAAATAGTCCAATCAAGGTGGAAACTCCAATCACTGGACAGAAGGAATGGCAGGATCCATTGTGTGGAAAAGGGGGAAAAAGTCCTTCTGATGTAAAATGACAGCATCCTTCCGTAGGCCATGCAGGGAGGCCATGCAGTGTAGGTTTGCTGAGGCATTCGATCCGGAGTCCTCTGGGTCACTAAGGATGACCTGATCCACAGCCGCCTCCTCCCAGCCACGTACAAGTCCATGGGTTTCTGGGAACTGTAAATGATCCCTCAAAGACTGCTGCTGATGCTAAGTGCTAGGCTCCACCTCCATGCTGACACAATCCTCATCCTCCTCCTCCTCTTCCTGTGAGATTGGCGGGCCCGCAGGAATACTGTCTGGATAAAGGGGGCCTTTAGAAGTCCTCCTCTTCCTCCCTCTGTTCTGCCTCAAGTGCCCTGTCCATTATTCCACGCAGCGTGTGCTCCAACAGGTAGACAAGAGGGACAGTATCACTGATGCATGCACTGTCACTGCTCACCATCCTCGTGGCCTCCTCAAATGGTGACAGGACAGTGCATGTATCCTTGATCATGAGCAACTGGTGTGGTGAAAAAAAGCCAAGCCCCCCTGACCCCTTGAGTTCCACCTGGTGGGCATGTCACAGATGAGGCCGTTCTTGGGCAGGTTGCATTCCTTTTGAAGGTCAGCCAGCCGAGCACTGGCATTTTATGACCGTCGAAAATGCCCACAGACTTTCCTGGCCTGCCTCAGGATATCCTCTAAGCTCTGGTACCTGCACAAGAACCGCTGCACCATCAAATTAAGGACATGAGCCAAACAGAGCACATGGGTGAAGTGTCCCTGTCAGAGGGCAGAAAGGAGGCTGGTGCCATTGTCGCAAACCACCATTCCTGGCTGAAGCTGGCATGGCGTCAACCACCTCTGAGCCTGCCCCTGCAGAGCTGACAGAATCTTTGTCCCAGTATGGCTCCTGTCCCCGAAGCAGACCAACTCAAGCACCGCATGGCATCTTTTTGCCTGGGTGCTTGCGTAGCCTCTAGAACGCCTACGGAGCACTGCTGGTTCTGAGGAAAAATCTGCACAGGAAGAGGCCATAGAGGAAGAAGAAGAGGAGGGGGTGGAGGAGAGAGGTGTGGCAGAATCACCACTACCAGCATTTTGGAGGCGTGGTGGCGGAACAAGCTCCAACAATACTGCACCCTGTCCTGCATCCTTCCCAGCTGCCAGCAGGGTTTCCCAGTGCGTTGTGAAAGAATGGTAAGGTCCCTGTCCATGCCTGCTGGACCATGAGTCAGCAGTAATATGCACCTTACCACTGACCGCCCTTTCCAATGAGGCCAAGACATTGCCTTCCACATGTCGGTAGAGAGCCAGAATTGCCTTACGAGAAAAAAATTGGCGTTTGGGAACCTGCCACTGAGGTACCGCACATTCCACAAGTTCTCGAAAGGTGGCAGAATCTACCAGCTGAAAAGGCAGCAGTTGGAGTGCTAGCAATTTAGCCAAACTAGAATTCAGCTGCTGAGCATGTGGGTGGCTGGGACAGAATTTCTTTCACCGGTTTAGCAACTGGGGTAGGGAAATTTGCCTGCTACAAATGGATGTTGGTGTAGCGATAGCAGATTGCCCGCAATTACTTGGCAAACCTAATTATACACCTTCATTCCTGTCAGTGCTGGTTACTGACAGGACTGAGGGTATAGTGGGATTGGATATCCCAGCTGATGAGGAGCAAGGAGAGGTCCACCTTGTTGTTTGGTGTGGGTCTTTTAAGTACTGTTGCCAACGGGCATGGGAGCTCGACATATGTCTGGTCAAGCATGTGGTGCCCAAGCGGCTGCTGTTTTGCTTGATACGCTTCAGACATATGTTGCAAACAGCAACAGTGTGATCTGCTGCACACTTCTCAAAAAAGGCCTACACCAAAGAACTTTTGGAAAAACGCGTGTTGCATGTTATACGCCAATAAATACGGTATATTAAATGCACTGCAGCTTAGTGAGTCACCTGCCTGGCTGAAAGTGTCTTTGAACACGCACTCAGGCAATGGCCTACAGTCAGGATAGCTTGGCTAGACTATATATATATATATATATATATATATATATATATATATATATATATATATATAAAATGCACTGCAGCTCAGTGAGTCACCTGCCTGGCTGAAAATGTCTTTGAACACGCACTCAAGGAATGGCCTACAGTCAGGTATAGGCTTGGCTGGAATACAATGCAGTGGATATATATTTTATGAACTGCAGCTCAGTGAGTCACCTGCCTGGCTGAAAGTGTTTTTGAACACGCACTCAGGCAATGGCCTACATCAGGTATAGGCTTGGCTAGACTATATATACATATATATATATATATATATATATATATATATATATATATATATATATATATATATATATATATACCGTATTTATCGGCGTATAACACGCACCCCAAGTTTAGGAGAGAATTTTAAGGAAAAAAACTTTTAGGAGGGAAGTTTAAGGAAAAAAAAACTTACATTAAAATGCCCATCAATTCAGCCTCATCAGTGTTCATCTGCAGCCTTGTTAGTGTCATTGCAGCCTTTTCAGTGTCAGTGCAGCCTTGACCCAGTGTCCATTGCAGCCTTGTCAGTGCAGCTTTGCCCCAGTGCAGTCTTGTCAGTGCAGCTTTGCCCCAGTGCAGTCTTGTCAGTGCAGCTTTGCCCCAGTGCAGCCTTGTCAGTGCAGCTTTGCCCCAGTGCAGCCTTGTCAGTGCAGCTTTGCCCCAGTGGTCAGTGCAGCCTTGCCCCAGTGGTTAGTGCAGCCTTGCCCCCAGTGTCCATGCTTGGACAGATCGCCACCGACATACACATAGCTGCATGTAGTTTTAAATATGGCGCAGCGGAGTTCGGAGAGACTCGGCGGAGCTGAACGAACGCCGCCAAGATACACATAGTCGAGTGTATTCGGCTCTTTCCGGCGCCACTCACAGTCCCGCCCAGTCCTGCCCTATGATGGACATAACACAGGTCCAATGGCGGGACTGGGCGTGACTGTGAGCAGGGCCGGAAAGAGCCGAATACACTCGACTATGTGTATCTGGGCTCCGCCCAGTCACTGTGATTTCGGTGGCGCTCGTTCAGCTCCGCCGAGTCCCACCGAACTCCGCGGCGCCATATTTAAAACGACACGCTATGTGAATGACGGCGGCGATCGCCGCCGATAGATCACAATTAACGGGGATCGGCGTATAACACGCACCCACGATTTTCCCCTGATTTTAAGGGGAAAAAAGTGCGTGTTATACGCCAATAAATACGGCATATATATATATATATATATATATATATATATATATATATATATATATATATATATATATTTTGAGTCACCTGCCTGGCTGAAAGTGTCTTTGAACAAGCACTCAAGGAATGGCCTACAGTCAGGTATAGGCTCGGCTGGAATACAATGCAGTAGATATATATTTTATGAACTGCAGCTCAGTGAGTCACCTGCCTGGCTGAAAGTGTCTTTGAACACGCACCCAGGCAATGGCCTACAGTCAGGTATAGGCTTGGCTAGACTATATATATATTTATTAAATGAACTGCAGCTCAGTGAGTCACCTGCCTGGCTGAAGTATATTAGAAACAATACACCAGGAATGGTCTGCAGTGAGATGAAGCTAAACTGTATTCCATGTATATATATATATATATATATATATATATACAAAGCCGGGATGTGTATATATATATATATATGTATATATGTATATCTATCTATCTATCTATCTATCTATCTATCTATCTATCTATCTATATATATATCTCTATATATACACAAAACCGGGATGCATATATATACAAAATAAACTGCAGCTATCTAACTGTCTTGCCTGCCTGAAGTATATTAGCAACAGTGCACCAGGAACAGTCTGCAGTGAGATCTAGCTAAACTGTATACAGTGTATATATCTATATATATATATATATATATATATATATATATATATATATATATATATATATATATATATATATATAAACATCAGGTGGGTTACCCTCTTCTCTTTCAATCCTTGTTCAATCAAGGCACCGTCAAGGTGGACTCCCAAACTTCCACCGTAAATAGATAGAAAAAAATGCGTGTGTGACACACACAGCCAGAAAAGCCTGACGAAGAGCGAATTGCGCTCGGAACTGTACAGTGGCTTGCTTGTCTGCAATTGAATTATGTAATGAAGGATTTTCAGTAAAAGGACACTTTTTGCATCTAAGCATCGTTCCTCGCATTTTTTTCTATATATATATATATATAGATATATATATAGATATCTAGATATAGATATCTAGATATCTATATATATATCTATATATACACAAAACCGGGATGCATATATATACAAAATACACTGCAGCTATCTAACTGTCTCGCCTGCCTGAGGTATATTAGCAACAGAACACCAGGAATTGCCTGCCTGC
Organism: Aquarana catesbeiana; assembly: GCF_042186555.1. Classification (NCBI taxonomy): domain Eukaryota; kingdom Metazoa; phylum Chordata; class Amphibia; order Anura; family Ranidae; genus Aquarana; species Aquarana catesbeiana. Next base: position 9,098,180 of record NC_133324.1, on the reverse strand, counting down.
TCAAACTAAATGAAATGACACTCTCTGTCTCTCTCTGAACAAACGCCACCAACACACTACACGAGGCCGATGTGCAGGTGGCCTTAAATAGTGTGGGGTGTTTAACCCCCTGAGCCATAATTGGCCACAGGCACCCTGCCTGTGGCCAATTATGGCTCTCTTCGCTGATGGCGCTGTGATTGGCCAGAGCATGCGGGTCATAGTGCATGCTTGGCCAATCATCAGCCAGCAGTGCATTATGGGCCATGATGCGCCTCTCAAATTTGGCGCAAACAGCCCATAATGTTTGAAATTCGGCGAACAGCTGATGTTCGACTTGAACAGACAGCTCATCCCTATTCTCCAGTAAGTCCTTGAGGGTAGAGCGCTTTAGCTGTACATACTGTGCTTCCATTGGCCTGTGTCTTCTTGTAGCTGTCCTTCTGGGCTGTGGAAATCATCCCGCTGCTTGCCACCAGTTGTAAAGACATCCCGAGTATGAAAGGGGTTAAAGTCGTTTAGGACATTCCATTCCTGAACACAAAGGCAGCTACCAAACACTCGAACCAGCCGAATAAGAAACCCATAGGAATAATTCTCCCCCCAAGTACGAGACGAGGGTCTGTCTTGAGGGTCAAACAGGACTGACTCTTTATTTTGAGATCTCACACAAATATATACTGGAGGATTAAACTACAACCTCTCACCAGAAACCTAATTAACATGAGCTAATTATCTAATCCTTTAGACAGCCTAGGTGACTCAGACACATGACCTTTAGGACAGACTTCAGGTCTCCTAGCTCACCGACTATACAATACACATTATCATACATCTCAATACAATTGCAGGGTTAATTAGCACACTGGATGAAAAGACTCTTTAGAAGCTGTGACAAGTCATACTAGACTAATTTACATTATAGCAGACACAGACAGAGACAGCTGGCTGGAATTGACATCAGCATCTCCTAACAGTATTTGTCCCAGCATTATGAATCAGCCACTATTTCTAATATGCAGATACAGGGTACATTATTTTCTTGGTCACCCTGCACCCAAAAGTGACTCCCATCACAGAGAGTAAAGACACGTTGTTCCTCCATAGGTAGGTAGGGTTGCATGAGTGTTGTTCATTTATGGTAATAGTCACTGGGGCATGGTCTGACCAAGTTATAGTATGGATCTTTACCTCCAAAGTTCTATGTAGAAGGGTGAGGTCAGATAAAATTAAGTCAATCCTTGAGTAGGAGTTGTGAGGGGCTGAAAAATAAGTGTAATCACATTCTGAAGAGTTGATGCACCTCCATAAATCATATAAGTTGGATTCCGTAAGAAATTATTTCATCTCATATCTGTGTATGCTCCGAGAGGAAGAGTAGTCCATAGATTTGTCTACTACACAGTTAAAGTCCCCACAGATAAGTAAAGAACCTTTGCTAGGTTTTTTTATTTGTTGGTGGAGGGACTTCAAGAATGAAGTTTGACCTGTATTTGGTGCATACAGATTAACTATGGTATACATCAAGTTGTTCAGTTCACAGACCAAGATGATGTACCTGCCTTTTGAGTCTGTAAGGACTTCATGGAGATTAAATGCAACTGACTTGTTTACTGCAATCATTGTTCCTCTTTTCTTAGATGGGGCGCAAGCTTGGAAGATATAAGGGAAGGATTTATCTGAGCATTTGGGCTGTTTATCCCGGGAGAAATGTGTCTCCTGAACACATAGAATGTCCCCTTTAAGATTCTTTGCTTCCTGCCACATTACTTTCCTTTTAAACAGGGAATTTATACCATTCGCATTAAGAGAGATCAATTTAATGATCATGGTCAGTCTGTGGGAAAAGTGCTGAATACAAAGCAATACAACTGAAAATAAGATGTAGTTCACTATTATTACCTGAAGGTGGCAGCAAAAAAATAGGAGTTGAAGTGCTGGAAGATGGAAACTCTGTACAGTTCTGTTTGATCTGCAGTCACAAGCATTATCCAAAGCAAATGTTCATCATAGCTTAGTGGTACATGTAAGACAAAGAAAAATAAAGGAAACATATATAACAAGTAAAATTTAACATGATGTGCGAAAAACTTCCGCTTCTGCACAGTTGGGGGTCTGTGCTCCCTGAGATCCAGTACCTAATCCAGGTTATTCTAATAGAAAGTATGAGGAGTTACAAGCGCAGATAGGATATTCCTCCATTATCACCCTGGTTTGACTTTTTGCCACTCCGGTGAGATTTTGTGAGAAGGTGATGGTGTGCGGGCTTCCTCTTCATCCGGGAGAAGCTGCCACTGTCTGGTCAGCTTCAATCCGTTTTCCAGATTGGTAATAGCATAGGTTTTGTTATCTCTTGTGACAATAATTTTGTTTGGAAATCCCCAAGTGTAAGGTATTCTGTGGTTTTGAAATAGCTTTGTCAATGTAGCCAGGTTTCTGCGGGCCTGCATGGTATGTTGCGAGATGTCAGAGTATACAGAGATGTCTGCATAGGGATCAGGTAGGGGAAGTTTTTCCTGGTGTATCTCATCAGGTCCTCCTTTAAATGAAAGAAATGTATACATGCTATGACATCTCTAGGCACCTTGTCTGGTAAGTGCTTTGGTTTAGGCAAGCGATGTGCACGATCTACAATCACCTCCCCCTCTGGTGTCTCTGGCAACAATACAGATATAAATTGCTGGACATATTTTCTAAGGTCTGCAGGCATGATAGATTCAGTCACCCCCCTCAGTTTAACGTTGTTTCTTCTGGAACTGTCCTCTAAGTCATTAGCCATTTTTCTTTTTAATCGCCTGTATCTCATCCTCTGCCTCATTATATGCATCAGCAAGTTTGTTATGGGCCATAGCAAACTCCCCCATCTTGTCCTCAGTATGGGAGACTCTGTCTCCTATGGCAGTTACTTCTGCTTTCAACTGAGTTGTGCATTCCTTCAAATCCCTGTGTAGTGAGCTCCTTAAAGTCACTAGCATTTCCTTCATTAATGTGTCAGTTAACGGCTGATCCAGGCTGGGAAAACCATGCATTTTCCCACCCTACATAAACTCTCTAGTACTGTCCTGTGAGGTATCATGTCCCCCTGCTCACCTGGATATCTGTGCTCTTCCGACCTCTTTTGTGACGCTTTCTGTGGGCTCTGTACAGGGGATGCTTCCTGGGAGGGTCTGCTGCTGTATCCTGGGGATGATGCCTGATACTGGCCATTTTTCTTGGGTGATATTCCACCGCCGTGGCCGCACCGCAAGTTGTAGGCCTTGGTGCCATCTTGAGGCCCACAAACTTCTAGGCTAAAGAAATCAGTCAACTTTTTTGGGCCCCGCTCGGGCTTTCTTTTAAAAATCTTGATGGTGGATGGTAGCTGAGCTATTAGGCAGGTTGTAACTCCTTCTGGCGTCGCTTTTAGTCGCTGGATTGCTCTGGATTCACACGGAGCTCTCTCTTCAAGTTGCCATTGCCTCGGCTGCTGGCCACGCCCCTCCAACAGCCAACGTTACATAAAACACAAAATAACACAGATTCAAACGTACACTCTTGTTCCCAAATAAAGATCATGTCAGCTTCTAAGGAACAAGACTTTGAGAAATACAAACAGCTAACAATAGAGCTCCCCCATGCTATTACCCAGGAACCTGAGACCATCCACAGGGCGTAGCTCATTCAAGAAACAGCTCTCATTTTAAGTGCCTTCCAACAATACATGGCTACCCTTCCCCGTCAGCCACATGGCCACTTGAATTTGCAGCAGCCATTTGAATTTGCAGCAGCCATTTTCAAACCAAAAGGTTTCTACAAAATCATTTCAAAATGACTTCAATACAAACCATCTGTGTCTTGAGTCAGTTAAACAATCTACAAGACTCATGCAACCTACTTGTAATCACAATTCATCCATTTCTATTTCTCATATACATCACAAACTTATTACACAACATACGGTTACTTACACATAACAAACATAAAATTAAAATCCTGGCATTATACCAAAAATATGTTCTTTTGCAAAGCAGAACCTACCTAAAGCATCGGAAAGAGATTGATCCAATGTGATGGAGGTTCTGTTCACTCCTACAATGGCCCGCCATCTTAACTGTCGTGGATAAACCACCATAGTCTTTTGTGCTATTAAGCGCTCTTCAAAATTTTCAGTAAAATGCATCTCAATAAACCCCTGTCTGCCACATTTTCCCCAGTAAACAGATATAGTCACCATCTTAGCTCCATCGTTCCTTCATCTGCCTCTCCTGGGCAGAGGATCTTGGCTTTTATGCATGGACAACAAAAGGAAGTGACAAACAGGAAATCATGGCCCCAACAGCCAATCGCTTCCTCCATACAAAATGATAACACAGGAAATGACATCACAGGAAATGACACTACACGGAAAAATACACTACACAGGAAAATAAACTACACAGCAAATGACACTAAAGGGGAGGGCATCCACAGGAGTGGGAGGGAGAAGTGCACAAGTCTCATCCACTTAAGGCATGTACACTGCTCTCCGCCCAACCACATCCACCATCTTAGTCAGCATGGAGCCCATTCAATACTGCTCAGAGTAACCAGTTTCTAGTAAAATCATTCTACTTATTCTTACAGGCTTGAGAAGATCTGCAGGGACATTGCTACTGGTGTTGTCAATATACGGTACAAGTATATTAACAAGGCAGATATCAATGCCCTCTTTTTAAAGCAGATACGTATCCAAAAGTGATAGCGGAGCTAGACACAGAGATATAATAATATGTTTCTCTTATTATGCGGACTTTGCTTCTCTAATGTGGATAGACATTTAAAGGCAGGAAGCCCAGCGCATTGCGCTTGATACTTACAAAACAGCAAACACCCACACACAGAGAACACGTCTCCAAGATTATGAGAAGGTTTTCATACTGATGGTGTTACTGCTGGTCCCGATTCAACCCAAGAGCGCTCTGCTAGAGCACACCTTGATTAAATCAGAAACAGGGAGACAGATGAAAACAATCCATAAAACACATATAATAAAATTTCCACAACAGTACATATATGTAGAAATTGCAGTACAGCGTCCTGGAGCAGAAATGAGGGTGTACATATATGTAGAGATTGCAGTAGAGAATGTGCTGGAGCAAACATGACGGTGTACATATATGTAGAGATTGCAGTAGAAAATATGCTGGAGCAAACATGATGGTGTACATATATGTAGAGGCTGCAGTAGAGAACATGCTGGAGCAGACATGATGGTGTACATATATATAGAGATTGGAGTAGAGCGTGCTGGAGCAGACATGACGGTGTGCATATATGTAGAGATTGCAGTAGGGAACATGCTGGAGCAGACATATATGTAGAGATTGCAGTAGAGAGCATGCTGGAGCAGAAATGATGGTGTACATATATGTAGAGATTGCAGTGGCGCATGCTGGAGCAGACATGACGGTGTACATATATGTAGAGATTGCAGTAGTGAACATGCTGGAGCAGACATGACGGTGTACATATATGTGGAAATTGCAGTAGAGAACATGCAGGAGCAGGCATGATGGTGTACATATATATAGAGATTGCAGTAGAGAACGTGCAGGGGCAGACATGACGCACAGTGTACATATATGTAGAGATTGCAGGAGAGCGTGCTGGAGAAGACATGACGGTGTACATATATGTAGAGATTGCAGTAGAGAACGTATTGGAGCAGATATCATAGTGTACATATATGTAGAAATTGCAGTAGCGCGAGCTGGAGCAGACATGACGGTGTACATGTATGTAAAGATTGCAGTAGAGAACGTGCTGGAGCAGACATGATGGTGTACATATATGTAGAGATTGCAGTAGAGAACATGCTGGAGCAGACATGACGGTGTACATTTATAGAGATTGCAGTAGAGAACGTGCTGGAGCAGACATGACGCACAGTGTACATATATGTAGAGATTGCAGTAGAGAGTGCTGGAGCAGGCATGACGGAGTACATATATGTAGAGATTGCAGTAGAGAACGTGCTGGAGCAGAAATGACGGTGTACATATATGTAGAGATTGCAGTAGAGAATGTGCTGGAGCAGATATGATGGTGTACATATATGTAGAGATTGCAGTAGGTAGTGTGCTGGAGCAGACTGCAGCTACACATGCTGGAGCAGACCTGACGGTGTACATATGTAGAGATTGCAGTAGAGAACATGCTGGAGCAGACATATTGGTGTACATATATGAATAGATTGCAGTAGAGAGCATAATGGAGCAGACATGATGGTGTACATATATGTAGAAATTGCAGTAGAGCACGCTGGAGCAGACATGACGGTGTACATATGTGTAGAGATTGCAGTAGAGAGCATGCTGGAGCAGACATGGCGGTGCACATATATGTAGGGATTGCAGTAGAGAGCGTGCTGGAGCAGACATGACGGTGTACATATGTGTAGAGATTACAGTAGAGCATGCTGGAGCAAACATGATGGTGTACATATATGTAGAGACTGCAGTAGAGAACATGCTGGAGCAGACATGATGGTGTACATATATATAGAGATTGGAGTAGAACGTGCTGGAGCAGACATGATGGTGTGCATATATGTAGAGATTGCAGTAGGGAACATGCTGGAGCAGACATATATGTAGAGATTGCAGTAGAGAGCGTGCTGGAGCAGAAATGATGGTGTACATAAATGTAGAGATTGCAGTGGCGCATGCTGGAGCAGACATGATGGTGTACATATATGTAGAGATTGCAGTAGTGAACATGCTGGAGCAGACATGACGGTGTACATATATAGAGATTGCAGTAGAGAACGTGCTGGAGCAGACATGACGGTGTACATATATGTAGAGATTGCAGTAGAGAACGTGCTGGAGCAGAAATGACGGTGTACATATATGTAGAGATTGCAGTAGAGAATGTGCTGGAGCAGATATGATGGTGTACATATATGTAGAGATTGCAGTAGAGAGCGTGCTGGAGCAGACTGCAGCTACACATGCTGGAGCAGACATGACGGTGTACATATGTAGAGATTGCAGTAGAGAACATGCTGGAGCAGACATATTGGTGTACATATATGAATAGATTGCAGTAGAGAGCATAATGGAGCAGACATGATGGTGTACATATATGTAGAAATTGCAGTAGAGCACGCTGGAGCAGACATGACGGTGTACATATGTGTAGAGATTGCAGTAGAGAGCGTGCTGGAGCAGACATGACGGTGTACATATATGTAGAGATTGCAGTAGAGAGCGTGCTGGAGCAGACATGACGGTGTACATATGTGTAGAGATTGTAGTAGAGAGCGTGCTGGAGCAGACATGACGGTGTACATATGTGTAGAGATTGCAGTAGAGAGCGTGCTGGAGCAGACATGACAGTATCCATACAGTGGGGACGGAAAGTATTTATATATTGCAGCCATTTGCTAAAATCATTTAAGGTCATTTTTTTCCTCATTAATGTACACACAGCACCCCCTATTGACAGAAAAACACAGAATTGTTGACATTTTTGCAGATTTATTAAAAAAGAAAAACTGAAATATCACATGGTCCTAAGTATTCAGACCCTTTGCTTTGACACTCATATATTTAAATCAGGTGCTGTCCATTTCTTCTGATCATCCTTGAGATGGTTCTACACCTTCATTTGAGTCCAGCTGTGTTTGATTATACTGATTACGTATTGGAGCAGACATGACAGTGCAAGGCTGGGTTCACACTAGTGCGACAAACGCTCCGACATTGGGAGCTCATGTCGCATGACATGTGAAAATCAATGTTTCCCTATGGGAGCTGTCCCAACACAAGTCGGTCTGACTTTGAAAATGCTCCCTGTACTACTTTGGTCCTACTTTGATCCTACTTCAGCCCATTGACTATCATTGAAGTTGGATCAAAGTCGGAACGCCAAGAAAAAACAAAAGGAGAGGAGCACCTCTAAGTAAAATGTTTATTACAACTGACAAGATAAAAAGTATATAAGAAAAAAGGGGAGCAACGGGCAGGACTTTAAATGAGGCGCACGGGGGGCAAACACAAAAATCGGGTAAAAAGCAGATTTTATTATATCACTATATTTATCACTATATCTGCATGCTGTAACGTACAACACCATTTTAAAGCTACACATTGATGCCTGAAATTTCTTTGTTTAAGGTGAGAGTTTAGAGAGCCTGTTTGGGCCGGCAGTTTGTATATGAAGAAGAACACCAATATTACCACCATATATCTGCATCTCTCTATTCACATAATCCCACAGGTTAATATTTACTTTTTATGAACTTTTATATTGCAATAGTTATTCACTTGGACTTTTTTTTTTTTTTTTTGAGATAAATTATTTTGTATTTTGTTTTTTGCATTTTTGCACATTATTATTTTGGTTTTGCGTTTTTGCACAAGATCATATCCAATATTGGGGATGATGAATTTTTCCTGATTGATGAACTTTTATTCAAATATTTAATATATTTTTTGGTTTTTGGATTTTATGATTCTGTTTTTGCACATTTATACACAATATTTTATGTGATAATTTTATGTGATTTATTTAGTTTTCATGATAGATTTTATGCGCGAAATCTTTCCACTTTTATTTATCCATAGGTGTACCCCACTAATAATCATGTATGAATGTTCCATTTCCATTTGTGTTCTCTTTCTGTAACCTCTTCCATTTGACACTTGAATGTGTCATATATCTATTATTTGTGATTTTTAGCTATCTAACTGTTCATGCAATTGTAACATAAGTCCTTGTTGGAATGTATACTTTGATGAAATATAGAGTAATAACAGTAGCTATGTGCAATAAAACTATGTGAATATATGACCATTTTGAATATAAAAAAATCTGATTTTTACCCGATTTTTGTGTTTGCCCCCGTGCGCCTCATTTAAAGTCCCGCCCGTTGCTCCCCTTTTTTCGTATATATTGAACCGGGATGGAGGAGGGGATCTGAACGCCCCCTATCAAACCTCATTTAAAGTCCCAAATTTTTGTTCTGTTTTTAATTAAGATAAAAAGTAGCCACTTACATGTGAAAACACAATGGTGCTCTAGTCAGGTAGATGTGTATCAAAGGAGAGTGGTGTGAGGAGAGTGTTGTGGGGAGAGCCGGTTCCCAGGAAAGTCCCAAATCTGTGCTACAATACGGCGGGGAGCCAGGAAGGAGCACAGCCAGTCCTGCAGAGGAGAGGAGCAGCCAACCCATAGAAGCAGCCTGTGACATATGGAGCAGGCATGACGGTGTACATATGTAGAGATTGCAGTAGAGCGCATACTGGAGCAGACATGATGGTGTACATATATGTAGAAATTGCAGTAGAGCGTGCTGGAGCAGACATGACAGTGTACATATATGTAGAGATTGCAGTAAAGAGGATACTGGAGCAGACATGATGGTGTACATATATGTAGAGATTGCAGTAAAGTGTGCTGGAGCCAACATGATGGTGTACATATATGTAGAGATTGCAGTAGAGAACGTATTGGAGCAGACATGACAGTGCACATATATGTAGAGATTGCCGTAGAGTGTTCTGGAGCAGACATGACGGTGAACATATATGTAGAGATTGCCGTAGAGTGTTCTGGAGCCAACATGATGGTGTACATATATGTAGAGATTGCAGTAGAGAGCGTGCTGGAGCAGACATGATGGTGTATATATATGTAGAGATTGCTGTAGAGCATGCTGGAGCAGACCTAACGGTGAACATATATGTAGAGATTGCAGTAGAGAGCGTGCTGGAGCAGATATGATGGTGTGCATATATGTAGAGACTGCAGTAGAGAAAGTATTGGAGCAGACATGACGGTGTACATATATGTAGAAATTCCAGTAGAGCGTGCTGAAGCAGACATGATGGTGTACATATGTAGAGATTGCAGTAGAGAAAGTGTTGGAGCAGACATGATGGTGTACACATATGCAGAGATTGCAGTAGAGCATGCTGGAGAAGGCATGATGGTGTGCATATATGTAGAGCTTGCAGTAGAGTACGTGCTGGAGCAGACAAGACAGTGTACATATATGTAGATATTGCAATAGAGCATGCTGGAGCAGACATGATGCTGTACATATATGTGGAGATTGCAGTACAGAGCATACTAGAGCAGACATGACGGTGTACATATATGTATTTACAGTTAGTGTACTGTGTCCTCTACACAGTGTGCACCTAAAGCTACCTGAAGAAAATTGGTGGTGTTCTTCTGATCCTTTTAGTACCACAGGCAGGCAGCTGCAGTATTTACAGTTAGTGGACTGCATCCTCTGCACAGTGTGCACCTAAAGCTACCTGAAGACAATTGCTGTTGTTCTGATCCTATTAATACCACAGGCAGCTGCAGTATTTACAGTTAGTGTAGTGCGCCCCCTGCACAGTGTGCACCTAAAGCTACATGAAGACAATTGCTTTTGTTCTGATCCTATTAATACCACAGGCAGCGGCACTATTTAAAGTTAGTGTACTGTGTCCTCTGCACAGTGTGCACCTAAAGCTACCTGAAGACAATTGCTGTTGTTCTGATCCTATTAATACCACAGGCAGGTAGCTACAGTATTTACAGTTAGTGTACTGTGACCTCTGCACAGTGTGCACCTAAAGCTACCTGAAGAAAATTGGTGGTGTTCTTCTGATTCTATTAGTACCATAGGCAGGTAGCTACAGTATTTACAGTTAGTGTACTGTGTCCTCTGCACAGTGTGCACCTAAAGCTACCTGAAGACAATTACTATTGTTCTGATCCTATTGATACCACAGGCAGGAAGCTGCAATATTTACAGTTAGTGTATTGTGTCCTCTGCACGGTGTGCACCTAAAGCTACCCGAAGACAATTGCTGTTGTTCTGATTCTATTAATACCACAGGCACACAGCTGCAGTATTTACAGTTAGTGTACTGTGTCCTCTGCACAGTGTGCACCTAAAGCTACCTGAAAACAATTGTTGTTGTTCTGATCCTATTAGTACCACAGGAAGGCAGCTGCAGTATTTACAGTTAGTGTAGTGCATCCTCTGCACAGTGTGCACCTAAAGCTACCTGAAGACAATTGCTTTTGTTCTGATCCTATTAATACCACAGGCAGCGACACTATTTACAGTTAGTTTAGTGCGTCCCCTGCACAGTGTGCACCTAAAGCTATCTGAAGACAATTGCTGTTGTTCTGATCCTATTAATACCACAGGCAGGCAGCTACAGTATTTACAGTTAGTGTACTGTGTCCTCTGCACAGTGTGCACCTAAAGCTACCTGAAGAAAATTTATGGTGTTCTTCTGATCCTATTAATACCGTAGGCAGGCAGCTGCAGTATTTACAGTTAGTGTACTGTGTCCTCTGCACAGTGTGCACCTAAAGCTGCCTGAAGAAAATTGGTGGTGTTCTTCTGATCTTATTTGTACCATAGGCAGGCAGCTACAGTATTTACAGTTAGTGTACTGTGTATTCTGCATAGTGTGCACCTAAAGCTACCTGAAGAGAATTGGTGGTGTTCTTCTGATCCTATTAGTACCACAGGCAGGCAGCTACAGAATTTACAGTTAGTGTACTGCGTTCTCTGCACAGTGTGCACCTAAATCTACCTGAAGACAATTACTGTTGTTCAGATCCTATTAATACCACAGGCAGGCAGCTGCAGTATTTACAGTTAGTGTACTGTGTCCTCTGCACGGTGTGCACTTAAAGCTACCTGAAGACAATTGTTGTTGTTCTGATTCTATTAATACCACAGGTATGCAGCTGCAGTATTTACAGTTAGTGTATTGTGTCCTCTGCACAGTGTGCATCTAAAGCTACTTGAAGAAAGTTGGTGATGTTCTTCTGATCCTATTAGTACCACAGGCAGGCAGCTGCAGTATTTACAGTTAGTGTACTGTGTCCTCTGCACAGTGTGCACCTAAAGCTACCTGTATTAAATTGGTGGTGTTTTTCTGATCCTAATAGTACCACAGGCAGGCAGCTGCAATATTTACAGTTAGTGTACTGTGTCCTCTGCATGGTGTGCACCTAAAGCTACCTGAAGACAATTACTGTTGTTCTGATTCTATTAATACCACATGCACACAGCTGCAATATTTACAGTTAGTGTACTGTGTCCTCTGCACAGTGTGCACCTAAAGCTACCTGAAAACAATTGCTGTTGTTCTGATCCTATTAGTACCACAGGCAGGCAGCTGCAGTATTTACAGTTAGTGTATTGCGTCCTCTGCACAGTGTGCACCTAAAGCTACCTGAAGACAATTGCTGTTGTTCTGATACTATCAATACCACAGGCAGGCAGCTGCAGTATTTACAGTTAGTGTACTGTGTCCTCTGCACAGTGAGCACCTAAAGCTACCTGAAGAAAATTGGTGGTGTTCTTCCGATCCTATTAGTACCACAGACATGCAGCTGCAGTATTTTAAGTCAGTGTAGTGCGTCCTCTGCACAGTGTGCAACTAAAGCTACCTGAAGACAATTGCTGTTGTTCTGATCCTATTAATACCACAGGCAGCTGCAGTATTCACAGTTAGTGTACTGTGTCCTCTGCACAGTGTGCACCTAAAGCTACCTGAAGACAATTGCTGTTGTTCTGATCCTATTAGTACCACAGGCAGGCAGCTGTAGTATTTACAGTTAGTGTAGTGTGTCCTCTAAACAGTGTGCACCTAAAGCTACCTGAAGACAATTGCTTTTGTTCTGATCCTATTAATACCACAGGCAGCAGCACTATTTAAAGTTAGTGTACTGTGTTCTATGCACAGTGTGCACCTAAAGCTACCTGAAGACAATTGGTGGTGTTCTTCTGATCCTATTAGTACCACAGGCAGGCAGCTACAGAATTTACAGTTAGTGTACTGCGTCCTCTGCACAGTGTGCACCTAAAGCTACCTGAAGACAATTACTGTTGTTCAGATCCTATTAATACCACAGGCAGGCAGCTGCAGTATTTACAGTTAGTGTACTGTGTCCTCTGCACGGTGTGCACTTAAAGCTACCTGAAGACAATTGTTGTTGTTCTGATTCTATTAATACCACAGGTATGCAGTTGCAGTATTTACAGTTAGTGTATTGTGTCCTCTGCACAGTGTGCATCTAAAGCTACCTGAAGAAAGTTGGTGGTGTTCTTCTGATCCTATTAGTACCACAGGCAGGCAGCTGCAGTATTTACAGTTAGTGTACTGTGTCCTCTGCACAGTGTGCACCTAAAGCTACCTGTATAAAATTGGTGGTGTTTTTCTGATCCTAATAGTACCACAGGCAGGCAGCTGCAATATTTACAGTTAGTGTACTGTGTCCTCTGCACAGTGTGCACTTAAAGCTACCTGAAGTCAATTGTTGTTGTTCTGATTCTATTAATACCACAGGTATGCAGCTGCAGTATTTACAGTGAGTGTACTGTGTCCTCTGCACAGTGTGCATCTAAAGCTACCTGAAGAAAGTTGGTGGTGTTCTTATGATCCTATTACTACCACAGGCAGGCAGCTGGAGTATATACAGTTAGTGTAGTGTGTCCTCTGCACAGTGTGCACCTAAAGCTATCTGAAGACAATTGCTGTTGTTCTGATCCTATTGATACCACAGGCAGGAAGCTGCAATATTTACAGTTAGTGTACTGTGTCCTCTGCACGGTGTGCACCTAAAGCTACCTGAAGACAATTGCTGTTGTTCTGATTCTATTAATACCACAGGCAGGCAGCTGAAGTATTTACAGTTAGTGTATTGTGTCCTCTGCACAGTGTGCATCTAAAGCTACCTGAAGAAAGTTGGTGGTGTTCTTCTGATCCTATTATTACCACAGGCAGGCAGCTGCAGTATTTACAGTTAGTGTATTGTGTCCTCTGCATAGTGAGCACCTAAAGCTACCTGAAGAAAATTGGTGGTGTTCTTCCGATCCTATTAGTACCACAGGCATGCAGCTGCAGTATTTACAGTCAGTGTAGTGCGTCCTCTCCACAGTGTGCACCTAAAGCTACCTGAAGACAACTGCTGTTGTTCTGATCCTATTAATACCACAGGCAGCTGCAGTATTCACAGTTAGTGTACTGTGTCCTCTGCACAGTGTGCACCTAAAGCTACCTGAAGACAATTGCTGTTCTTCTGATCCTATTAGTACCACAGGCATTCAGCTGCAGTATTTACAGTTAGTGTAGTGCGTCCTCTGCACAGTGTGCAACTAAAGCTACTTGAAGACAATTGCTGTTGTTCTGATCCTATTGATACCACAGGCAGGCAGGTGCATTATTTACAGTTAGTGTACTGTGTCCTCTGCACAGTGTGCACCTAAAGCTACCTGAAAATAATTGCTGTTGTTCTGATCCTGTTAGTACCACAGGCAGGCAGCTGCAGTATTTACAGTTAGTGTAGTGCATCCTCTGCACAGTGTGCTCCTAAAGCTACCTGAAGACAATTGCTTTTGTTCTGATTCTATTAATACCACAGGCAGCGGCACTATTTAAAGTCAGTGTACTGTGTCCTCTGCACAGTGTGCACCTAAAGCTACCCGAAGACAATTGCTGTTGTTCTGATCCTATTAGTACCACAGGAAGGCAGCTCCAGTATTTACAGTTAGTGTAGTGCATACTCTGCACAGTGTGCACCTAAAGCTTTCTGAACACAATTGCTGTTATTCTGATCCTATTAATACTACAGGTATGCAGCTACAGTATTTACAGTTAGTGTACCGTGTCCTCTGCACAGTGTGCACCTAAAGCTACCTGAATAAAATTGGTGGTGTTCTTCTGATCCTATTAGTACCATAGGCAGGTAGCTACCATATTTACAGTCAGTGTACTGTGTCCTCTGTACAGTGTGCACCTAAAGCTACCTGAAGAAAATTGGTGGTGTTCTTCTGATCTTATTAGTAATAAAGGCAGGCAGCTACAGTATTTACAGTTAGTGTACTGTGTCCTCTGCACAGTGTGCACCTAAAGCTACCTGAATAAAATTGGTGGTGTTCTTCTGATCCTATTAGTACCACAAGCAGGGAGCTGCAGTATTTACAGTTAGTGTAGTGCGTCCTCTGCACAGTGTGCACCTAAAGCTACCTGAAGACAATTGCTGTTGTTCTGATCCTATTGATACCACAGGCAGGCAGCTGAAATATTTACAGTTAGTGTACTGTGTCCTCTACACAGTGTGCACCTAAAGCTACCTGAATAAAATTTGTGGTGTCCTTCTGATCCTATTAGTACCACAGGCAGGCAGCTGCAGTATTTACAGTTAGTGTAGTGCGTCCTCTGCACAGTGTGCACCCAAAGCTACCTGAAGACAATTGCTGTTGTTCTGATCCTATTGATACCACAGGCAGGCAGCTGCAATGTTTACAGTCAGTGTACTGTGTCCTCTGCATGGTGTGCACCTAAAGCTACCTGAAGACAATTGCTGTTGTTCTGATTCTATTAATACCACAGGCACACAGCTTCAGTATTTACAGTTAGTGTACTGTGTCCTCTGCATAGTGAGCACCTAAAGCTACCTGAAGAAAATTGGTGGTGTTCTTCTGATCCTATTAGTACCATAGGCAGGCAGCTACAGTATTTACAGTTAGTGTACTGTGTCCTCTGCACAGTGTGCACCTAAAGCTATCTGAAGACAATTGCTGTTGTTCTGATCCTATTAATACCACAGGCAGGCAGCTACAGTATTTACAGTTAGTGTACTGTGTCCTCTGCACAGTGTGCACCTAAAGCTACCTGAAGACAATTGCTGTTGTTCTGATCCTATTGATACCACAGGCAGGCAGCTGCAATATTTACAGTTAGTGTACTGTGTCCTCTGCACATTTTGCACCTAAAGCTACCTGAATAAAATTTGTGGTGTCCTTCTGATCCTATTAGTACCACAGGCAGGCAGCTGCAGTATTTACAGTTAGTGTAGTGCGTCCTCTGCACAGTGTGCACCCAAAGCTACCTGAAGACAATTGCTGTTGTTCTGATCCTATTGATACCACAGGCAGGCAGCTGCAATATTTACAGTCAGTGTACTGTGTCCTCTGCACGGTGTGCACCTAAAGCTACCTGAAGACAATTGCTGTTGTTCTGATTCTATTAATACCACAGGCACACAGCTTCAGTATTTACAGTTAGTGTACTGTGTCCTCTGCATAGTGAGCACCTAAAGCTACCTGAAGAAAATTGGTGGTGTTCTTCTGATCCTATTAGTACCATAGGCAGGCAGCTAAAGTATTTACAGTTAGTGTACCGTGTCCTCTGCACAGTGTGCACCTAAAGCTATCTGAAGACAATTGCTGTTGTTCTGATCCTATTAATACCACAGGCAGGCAGCTACAGTATTTACAGTTAGTGTACTGTGTCCTCTGCACAGTGTGCACCTAAAGCTACCTGAAGACAATTGCTGTTGTTCTGATCCTATTGATACCACAGGCAGGCAGCTGCAATATTTACAGTTAGTGTACTGTGTCCTCTGCACAGTGTGCACCTAAAGCTACCTGAATAAAATTTGTGGTGTCCTTCTGATCCTATTAGTACCACAGGCAGGAAGCTGCAGTATTTACAGTTAGTGTAGTGCGTCCTCTGCACAGTGTGCACCCAAAGCTACCTGAAGACAATTGCTGTTGTTCTGATCCTATTGATACCACAGGCAGGCAGCTGCAATATTTACAGTCAGTGTACTGTGTCCTCTGCACGGTGTGCACCTAAAGCTACCTGAAGACAATTGCTGTTGTTCTGATTCTATTAATACCACAGGCACACAGCTTCAGTATTTACAGTTAGTGTACTGTGTCCTCTGCATAGTGTGCACCTAAAGCTACCTGAAGAAAATTGGTGGTGTTCTTCTGATCCTATTAGTACCATAGGTAGGCAGCTATAGTATTTATAGTTAGTGTACTGTGTCGTCTGCACAGTGTGCACCTAAAGCTACCTGAAGAAAATTGGTGGTGTTCTTCTGATCCTATTAGTACCATAGGCAGGCAGCTACATTATTTACAGTTAGTGTACTGTGTCCTCTGCAAGTGTGCACCTAAAGCTACCCGAAGAAAATTGGTGGTGTTCTTCTGATCCTATTAGTACCACAGGCACACAGCTTCAGTATTTACAGTTAGTGTACTGTGTCCTCTGCACAGTGTGCACCTAAAGCTACCTTAAAATAAGTGCTGTTGTTCTGATCCTGTTAGTACCACAGGCAGGCAGCTGCAGTATTTACAGTTAGTGTAGTGCATCATCTGCACAGTGTGCACCTAAAGCTACCTGAAGACAATTGCTTCTGTTCTTATTCTATTAATACCACAGGCAGCTGCACTATTTAAAGGCAGTGTACTGTGTCCTCTGCACAGTGTGCACCTAAAGCTATCTGAAGACAATTGTTGTTGTTCTGATCCTATTAATACAACAGGCAGGCAGCTACATTATTTACAGTTAGTGTACTGTGTCCTCTGCACAGTGTACACCTAAAGCTACCTGAAGAATATTGGTGGTGTTCTTCTGATCCTATTAGTACCACAGGCAGGCAGCAGTATTTACAGTTAGTGTACTGTGTCCTCTGCACAGTGTGCACTTAAAGCTACCTGAAGACAATTGTTGTTTTTCTGATTCTATTAATACCACAGGTATGCAGCTGCAGTATTTACAGTTAGTGTACTGTGTCCTCTGCACAATGTGTATCTAAAGCTGCCTGAAGAATGTTGGTGGTGTTCTTCTGATCCTATTAGTACCACAGGCAGGCAGCTGCAGTATTTACAGTTAGTGTAGTGCGTCCTCTGCACAGTGTGCACCTAAAGCTACCTGAAGACAATTGCTGTTGTTCTGATCCTATTGATACCACAGGCAGGCAGCTGCAATATTTACAGTTAGTGTACTGTGTCCTCTGCACAGTGTGCACCTAAAGCTACCTGAAAACAATTGCTGTTGTTCTGATCCTATTAGTACCACAGGTAGGCAGCTGCAGTATTTACAGTTAGTGTAGTGTGTCCTCTGCACAGTGTGCACCTAAAGATACCTGAAGACAATTGCTGTTGTTCTGATCCTATTGATACCACAGGAAGGCAACTGCAATATTTACAGTTAGTGTACTGTGTCATTTGCACAGTGTGCACCTAAAGCTACCTGAAGACAATTGCTTTTGTTCTGATCCTATTAATACCACAGGCAGCGGCACTTTTAAAGTTAGTGTACTGTGTCCTCTGCACAGTGTGCACCTAAAGCTACCTGAAGACAATTGCTGCTGTTCTGATCCTATTAATACCACAGGTATGCAGCTGAAGTATTTACAGTTAGTGTAGTGCGTCCTCTGCACAGTGTGCACCTAAAGCTATCTGAAGACAATTACTGTTGTTCTGATCCTATTAATACCACAGGCAGGCAGCTACAGTATTTACAGTTAGTGTACTGTGTCCTCTGCACAGTGTGCACCTAAAGCTACCTGAAGAAAATTGGTGGTGTTCTTCTGATCCTATTAGTACCAAAGGCAGGCAACTGCAGTATTTACAGTTAGTGTAGTGCATCCTCTACACAGTATGCACCTAAAGCTACCTGAAGACAATTGCTTTTGTTCTGATCCTATTAATACCACAGGCAGTGGCACTATTTAAAGTTAGTGTACTGTGTCCTCTGCACAGCCTGCACGTAAAGCTACCTGAAGACAATTGCAGTTTTTCTGATCCTATTAGTACCACAGGCAGGCAGCTGCAGTATTTACAGTTAGTGTAGTGCGTCCTCTGCACAGTGTGCACCTAAAGCTATCTGAAGACATTTACTGTTCTTCTTATCCTATTAATACCACAGGCAGGCAGCTGCAGTATTTACAGTTAGTGTACTGTGTCCTCTGCACAATGTGCACTTAAAGCTACCTGAAGACAATTGTTGTTGTTCTGATTCTATTAATACCACAGGTATGCAGCTGCAGTATTTACAGTTAGTGTACCGTGTCCTCTGCACAGTGTGCATCTAAAGCTATCTGAAGAAAATTGGTGGTGTTCTTCTGATCCTATTAGTACCATAGGCAGGCAGCTACAGTATTTACAGTTAGTGTACTGTGTCCTCTGCACAGTGTGCACCTAAAGCTACCTGAAGAAAATTGGTGGTGTTCTTCTGATCCTATTAGTACCACAGGAAGGCAACTGCAGTATTTAAAGTTAGTGTACTGTATCCTCTTCACAGTGTGCACCTAAAGCTACCTGAAGACAATTGCTGTTGTTCTGATCCTATTAATACCACAGGCAGCTGCAATATTCACAGTTAGTGTACTGTGTCCTCTGCACAGTGTGCACCTAAAGCTATCTGAAGACAATTACTGTTGTTCTGATCCTATTAATACCACAGGGAGGCAGCTGCAGTATTTAAAGTTAGTGTACAGTGTCCTCTGCACAGTGTGCATCTAAAGCTACCTGAAGAAATTTGGTGGTGTTCTTCTGATCCTATTAGTACCACAGGCAGGAAGCTGCAGTATTTACAGTTAGTGTACTGTGTCCTCTGCACAGTGTGCACCTAAAGCTACCTGAATAAAATTGGTGGTGTCCTTCTGATCCTATTAGTACCACAGGCAGGCAGCTGCAGTATTTACAGTTAGTGTAGTGCGTCCTCTGAACAGTGTGCACCTGAAGCTACCTGAAGAAAATTGGTGATGTTCTTCTGATCCTATTAGTACCACAGGCAGGCAGCTGCAAAATTTACAGTTAGTGTACTGTGTCCTCTGCACGGTGTGCACCTAAAGTTACCTGAAGCAATTGCTGTTGTTCTGATTCTATTAATACCACAGGCACACAGCTGCAGTATTTACAGTTAGTGTAGTGCGTCCTCTGCACAGTGAGCACCTAAAGCTACCTGAAGACAATTACTGTTCTGATCCTATTAATACCAAAGGCAGCTGCAGAATTCACAGTTAGTGTACTGTGTCCTCTGCACAGTGTGCACCTAAAGCTACCTGAAGACAATTACTGTTCTGATCCTATTAATACCACAGGCAGGCAGCTGCAGTATTTACAGTTAGTGTACTGTGTCCTCTGCACAGTGTGCACCTAAAGCTACCTGAAGAAAGTTGGTGGTGTTCTTCTGATCCTATTAGTACCACAGGCAGGAAGCTCCAGTGTTTACAGTTAGTGTTCTGTGTCCTATACATGGTTTGCACCTAAAGTTAACTGAAGACAATTGCTGTTGTTCTGATTCTATTAATACCACAGGCACACAGCTGCAGTAGTTACAGTTAGTGTAGTGCGTCCTCTTCACAGTGTGCACCTAAAGCTACCTGAAGACAATTGCTGTTGTTCTGATCCTATTAATACCACAGGCAGGCAGCTGCAGTATTTACAGTTAGTGTAGTGTGTCCTCTGCACAGTGTGCACCTGAAGCTACCTGAAGAAAATTGGTGGTGTTCTTCTGATCCTATTAGTACCATAGGTTGGCAGCTACAGTATTTACAGTTAGTGTACTGTGTCCTCTGCACAGTGTGCACCTAAAGCTACCTGAAGAAAATTGGTGGTGTTCTTCTGATGCTATTTATACCACAGGCAGGCAGCTGCAGTATTTACAGTTAGTGTAGTTCATCCTCTACACAGTGTGCACCTAAAGCTACCTAACGACAATTGCTTTTGTTCTGATCCTATTAATACCACAGGCAGCGGCACTGTTTAAAGTTAGTGTACTGTGTCCTCTGCACAGTGTGCACCTAAAGCTACCTGAAGACAATTACTGTTGTTCTGATCCTATTAGTACCATAGGCAGGCAGCTGCAGTATTTACAGTTAGTGTACTGAGTCCTCTGCACAGTGTGCACCTAAAGCTACCTTAAGACAATGACTGTTGTTCTGATCCTATTAATACCACAGGAAGGCAGCAGCAGTATTTACAGTTAGTGTACTGTGTCCTCTGAACAGTGTGAACTTAAAGCTACATGAAGACAATTGTTGTTGTTCAGATTCTATTAATACCACAGGTATGCAGCTGCAGTATTTAC
This sequence comes from Aquarana catesbeiana, assembly GCF_042186555.1. Taxonomy (NCBI): domain Eukaryota; kingdom Metazoa; phylum Chordata; class Amphibia; order Anura; family Ranidae; genus Aquarana; species Aquarana catesbeiana. Next base: position 9,077,325 of record NC_133324.1, on the reverse strand, counting down.
AGTTAGTGTACCGTGTCCTCTGCACAGTGTGCATCTAAAGCTACCTGAAGAAAGTTGGTGGTGTTCTTCTGATCCTATTAGTACCACAGGCAGGCAGCTGCAGTATTTACAGTTAGTGTAGTGTGTCCTCTGCACAGTGTACACCTAAAGCTACCTGAAGACAATTGCTGTTGTTCTGATCCTATTGATACCACAGGCAGGCAGCTGCAATATTTACAGTTAGTGTACTGTATCCTCTGCACGGTGAGCACCTAAAGCTACCTGAAGACAATTGCTGTTGTTCTGATTCTATTATTACCACAGGTACACAGCTGCAGTATTTACAGTTAGTGTACTGTGTCCTCTGCACAGTGTGCACCTAAAGCTACCTGAAAACAATTGCTGTTGTTCTGATCCTATTAGTACCACAGGCAGGAAGCTGCAGCATTTACAGTTAGTGTAGTTCATCCTCTACACAGTGTGCACCTAAAGCTACCTAACGACAATTGCTTTTGTTCTGTTCCTATTAATACCACAGGCAGCAGCACTATTTAAAGTTAGTGTACTGTGTTCTCTGCACAGTGTGCACCTAAAGCTACCTGAAGACAATTGCTGTTGTTCTGATCCTATTGATACCACAGCAGGCAGCTGCATTATTTACAGTTAGTGTACTGTGTTCTCTGCACAGTGTGCACTTAAAGCTACCTGAAGACAATTGTTGTTGTTCTGATTCTATTAATACCACAGGTATGCAGCTGCAGTATTTACAGTGAGTGTACTGTGTCCTCTGCACAGTGTGCATCTAAAGTTACCTGAAGAAAGTTGGTGGTGTTCTTCTGATACTATTAGTACCACAGGCAGGCAGCTGCAATATTTACAGTTAGTGTACTGTGTCCTCTGCACGGTCTGCACCTAAAGCTACCTGAAGACAATTGCTGTTGTTCTGATTCTGTTAATACCACAGGCACACAGCTTCAGTATTTACAGTTAGTGTACTGTGTCCTCTGCACAGTGTGCACCTAAAGCTACCTGAAAACAATTGCTATTGTTCTGATCCTGTTAGTACCACAGGCAGCGGCACTATTTAAAGTCAGTGTACTGTGTCCTCTGCACGGTGTGCACCTAAAGCTACCTGAAGACAATTGCTTTTGTTCTGATCCTATTAATACCACAGGCAGGCAGCTGCAGTATTTACAGTTAGTGTATTGTGTCATCTGCACAGTGTGCATCTAAAGCTACCTGAAGAAAGTTGGTGGTGTTCTTCTGATCCTATTAGTACCACAGGCAGGCAGCTGCAGTATTTACAGTTAGTGTACTGTGTCCTCTGCATAGTGTGCACCTAAAGCTACCTTAAGAAAATTGGTGGTGTTCTTCCGATCCTATTAGTACCACAGGCATGCAGCTGCAGTATTTACAGTCAGTGTAGTGCATCCTCTGCACAGTGTGCACCTAAAGCTACCAGAAGACAATTGCTGTTGTTCTGATCCTATTAATACCACAGGCAGCTGCAGTATTCACAGTTAGTGTACTGTGTCCTCTGCACAGTGTGCACCTAAAGCTACCTGAAGACAATTGCTGTTGTTCTGATCCTATTAGTACCACAGGCATTCAGTTGCAGTATTTACAGTTAGTGTAGTGCGTCCTCTGCACAGTGTGCAACTAAAGCTACCTGAAGACAATTGCTGTTGTTCTGATCCCATTGATACCACAGGCAGGCAGCTGCATTATTTACAGTTAGTGTACTGTGTCCTCTGCACAGTGTGCACTTAAAGATACCTGACGACAATTGTTTTTGTTCTGATTCTATTAATACCACAGGTATGCAGCTGCAGTATTTACAGTTAGTGTAGTGCATCCTCTGCACAGTGTGCACCTAAAGCTAAATGAAGAAAGTTGGTGGTGTTCTTCTGATTCTATTAGTACCACAGGTATGCAGCTGCAGTATTTACAGTGAGTGTACTGTGTCCTCTGCACAGTGTGCATCTAAAGCTAAATGAAGAAAGTTGGTGGTGTTCTTCTGATTCTATTAGTACCACAGGCAGGCAGCTGCAGTATATACAGTTAGTGTAGTGTGTCCTCTGCACAGTGTGCACCTAAAGCTACCTGAAGACAATTGCTGTTGTTCTGAACCTATTGATACCACAGGCCGGCAGCTGCAATATTTACAGTTAGTGTACTGTGTCCTCTGCACAGTGTGCACCTAAAGCTACCTGAAAACAATTGCTGTTGTTCTGATCCTGTTAGTACCACAGGCAGGCAGCTGCAGTATTTACAGTTAGTGTAATGCATCCTCTGCACAGTGTGCTCCTAAAGCTACCTGAAGACAATTGCTTTTGTTCTGATTCTATTAATACCACAGGCAGCGGCACTATTTAAAGTCAGTGTACTGTGTCCTCTGCACAGTGTGCACCTAAAGCTAACCGAAGACAATTGCTGTTGTTCTGATCCTATTAGTACCACAGGAAGGCAGCTGCAGTATTTACAGTTAGTGTAGTGCATCCTCTGCACAGTGTGCACCTAAAGCTTTCTGAACACTATTGCTGTTGTTCTGATTATATTAATACCACAGGCAGGCAGCTACAGTATTTACAGTTAGTGTACCGTGTCCTCTGCACAGTGTGCACCTAAAGCTACCTGAAGAAAATTGGTGGTGTTCTTCTGATCCTATTAGTACCATAGGCAGGCAGCTGCAGTATTTTCGGTTAGTGTAGTGCGTCCTCTGCACAGTGTGCATCTAAAACTACCTGAAAACAATTGCTGTTGTTCTGATCCTATTGATGCCACAGGCAGGCAGCTGCAATATTTACAGTTAGTGTACTGTGTCCTCTGCACAGTGTGCACCTAAAGCTACCTGAATAAAATTTGTGGTGTCCTTCTGATCCTATTAGTACCACAGGCAGGCAGCTGCAGTATTTACAGTTAGTGTAGTGCGTCCTCTGCACAGTGTGCACCCAAAGCTACCTGAAGACAATTGCTTTTTTTCTGATCCTATTGATACCACAGGCAGGCAGCTGCAATATTTACAGTCAGTGTACTGTGTCCTCTGCACGGTGTGCACCTAAAGCTACCTGAAGACAATTGCTGTTGTTCTGATTCTATTAATACCATAGGCACACAGCTTCAGTATTTACAGTTAGTGTACTGTGTCCTCTGCACAGTGTGCACCTAAAGCTACCTGAAGAAAATTGGTGGTGTTCTTCTGATCCTATTAGTACCATAGGCAGGCAGCTACAGTATTTACAGTTAGTGTACTGTGTCCTCTGCACAGTGTGCACCTAAAGCTATCTGAAGACAATTGCTGTTGTTCTGATCCTGTTAGTACCATAGGCAGGCAGCTGCAGTATTTACAGTTAGTGTAGTGCATCATCTGCACAGTGTGCACCTAAAGCTACCTGAAGACAATTGCTTTTGTTCTGATTCTATTAATACCACAGGCAGCTGCACTATTTATTTTTTCTTCTTTTTTCTTTTTTTTTTCTTTTCTAAAAAAAAAAAACCCAACTACGCTCGTTTCTTTTTTTTCCTGTTTCTAATCGATTAACAAAGAAAACTAGACCAGACAAACAGACAAACAAACAAAACAAGACCGAACAAAACAAAACACAAACAAAAAAAAAAAAGATTCAAGCCGAGAGGGATGGCCAAGGTGTGTAAAGAATAGCATTCATACATGAGTCTCCTATCTATGGAGGGCTATTCCCTCCGTAGAATTTATGAACTGTTTCCAACCACTCCAAGTCATGAAGTACTTGTCTTGTTGGTTTCGCTCAGCCGCCAGCAAGTCCTCCATTCTACTAATGTCTATCACTTTACGTAGCCAGTCGGCTGCCGTTGGTGGTGATTGTTTTTTCCAGTAAAGTGGAATGCAGGACTTTGCAGCATTAAGAAGATGCCCCAGAATTGATTCTTGATAGCATTTGGCAGGTGCACTATTTAAAGTCAGTGTACTGTGTCCTCTGCACAGAGTGCACCTAAAGCTACCTGAAGACAATTGTTGTTGTTCTGATCCTATTAGTACCACAGGCAGGCAGCAGCAGTATTTACAGTTAGTGTAGTGTGTCCTCTGCACAGTGTGCACCTAAAGCTACCTGAAGACAATTGCTTTTGTTCTGATCCTATTGATACCACAGGCAGGCAACTGCAATATTTACAGTTAGTGTACTGTGTCCTCTGCACAGTGTGCACCTAAAGCTACCTGAAGACAATTGCTGCTGTTCTGATCCTATTAATACCACAGGTATGCAGCTGCAGTATTTACAGTTAGTGTAGTGCTTCCTCTGCACAGTGTGCACCTAAAGCTATCTCAAGACAATTACTGTTGTTCTGATCCTATTAATACCACAGGCAGGCAGCTACAGTATTTACAGTTAGTGTACTGTGTCCTCTGCACAGTGTGCACCTAAAGCTACCTGAAGAAAATTGGTGGTGTTCTTCTGATCCTATTAGTACCATAGGCAGGCTGCTACAGTATTTACAGTTAGTGTACTGTGTCCTCTGCACAGTGTGCACCTAAAGCTACCTGAAGACAATTGCTGTTGTTCTGATCCTATTGATACCACAGGCAGGCAGCTGCAATATTTACAGTTAGTGTACTGTGTCCTCTACACGGTGTGCACCTAAAGCTACCTGAAGACAATTGCTGTTGTTCTGATTCTATTATTACCACAGGCACACAGCTGCAGTATTTACAGTTAGTGCACAGTGTCCTCTGCACAGTGTGCACCTAAAGCTATCTGAAGAAAATTGGTGGTGTTCTTCTGATCCTATTAGTACCACAGGCAGGCAACTGCAGTATTTACAGTTAGTGTAGTGCATCCTCTACACAGTGTGCACCTAAAGCTACCTGAAGCAATTGCTTTTGTTCTGATCCTATTAATACCACAGGCAGTGGCACTATTTAAAGTTAGTGTACTGTGTCCTCTGCACAGCGTGCACCTAACGCTACCTGAAGGCAATTGCAGTTTTTCTGATCCTATTAGTACCACAGGCAGGCAGCTGCAGTATTTACAGTTAGTGTAGTGCGTCCTCTGCACAGTGCGCACCTAAAGCTATCTGAAGATATTTACTGTTCTTCTTATCCTATTAATACCACAGGCAGGCAGCTGCAGTATTACAGTTAGTGTACTGTGTCCTCTGCACAGTGTCCATCTAAAGCTACTTGAAGAAAATTGGTGGTGTTCTTCTGATCCTATTAGTACCACAGGAAGGCAGCTGCAGTATTTAAAGTTAGTGTACTGCATCCTCTGCACAGTGTGCACCTAAAGCTACCTGAAGACAATTGCTGTTGTTCTGATCCTATTAATACCACAGGCAGCTGCAGTATTCACAGTTAGTGTACTGTGTCCTCTTCACAGTGTGCACCTAAAGCTATCTGAAGACAATTACTGTTGTTCTGATCCTATTAATACCACAGGCAGGCAGCTACTGTATTTACAGTTAGTGTACTGTGTCCTCTGCACAGTGTGCACCTAAAGCTACCTGAAGAAAATTGGAGGTGTTCTTCTGATCCTATTAGTACCATAGGCAGGCAGCTACAGTATTTATAGTTAGTGTACTGTGTTGTCTGCACAGTGTGCACCTAAAGCTACCTGAAGAAAATTGGTGGTGTTCTTCTAAACCTATTAGTACCACAGACACACAGCTTCAGTATTTACAGTTAGTGTGCTGTTTCCTCTGCACAGTGTGCACCTAAAGCTACCTTAAAACAATTGCTGTTGTTCTGATCCTATTAATACCACAGGCAGGCAGCTGCAGTATTTACAGTTAGTGTACAGTGTCCTCTGCACAGTGTGCATCTAAAGCTACCTGAAGAAAGTTGGTGGTGTTCTTCTGATCCTATTAGTACCACAGGCAGAAGCTGCAGTATTTACAGTTAGTGTACTGTGTCCTCTACACAGTGTGCACCTAAAGCTACCTGAATAAAATTGGTGGTGTCCTTCTGATCCTATTAGTACCACAGGCAGGCAGCTGCAGTATTTACAGTTAGTGTAGTGCGTCCTCTGCACAGTGTGCACCTGAAGCTACCTGAAGAAAATTAGTGGTGTTCTTCTGATCCTGTTAGCACCACAGGCAGGCAGCAGAAATATTTACAGTTAGTGTACTGTGTCCTCTGCACGGTGTGCACCTAAAGCTACCTGAAGACAATTGCTGTTGTTCTGATTCTATTAATACCACAGGCACACAGCTGCAGTATTTACAGTTAGTGTAGTGCGTCCTCTGCACAGTGAGCACCTAAAGCTACCTGAAGACAATTGCTGTTTTTCTGATCCAATTAATACCACAGGCAGCTGCAGTATTCACAGTTAGTGTACTGTGTCCTCTGCACAGTGTGCACCTAAAGCTACCTGAAGATTTTACTGTTGTTCTGATCCTATTAATACCACAGGCAGGCAGCTGCAGTATTTACAGTTAGTGTACTGTGTCCTCTGCACAGTGTGCACCTAAAGCTACCTGAAGAAAGTTGGTGATGTTCTTCTGATCCTATTAGTACCACAGGCAGGAAGCTGCAGTATTTACAGTTAGTGTTCTGTGTCCTTTACACGGTTTGCACCTAAAGCTAACTGAAGACAATTGCTGTTGTTCTGATTCTATTAATACCACAGGCACACAGCTGCAGTAGTTACAGTTAGTGTAGTGCGTCCTCTTCACAGTGTGCACCTAAAGCTACCTGAAGACAATTGCTGTTGTTCTGATCCTATTAATACCAAAGGCAGATGCAGTATTCACAGTTAGTGTACTGTGTCCTCTGCACAGTGTGCACCTAAAGCTACCTGAAGACAATTACTGTTGTTCTGATCCTATTAATACCACAGGCAGGCAACTGCAGTATATACAGTTAGTGTACTGTGTCCTCTGCACAGTGTGCACCTAAAGCTACCTGAAGAAAGTTGGTGGTGTTCTTCTGATCCTATTAGTACCACAGGCAGGCAGCTGCAGTATTTACAGTTAGTGTAGTGCGTCCTCTGCACAGTGTGCACCTGAAGCTACCTGAAGAAAATTGGTGGTGTTCTTCTGATCCTATTAGTACCATAGGCAGGCAGCTACAGTATTTACAGTTAGTGTACTGTGTTCTCTGCACAGTGTGCACCTAAAGCTACCTGAAGAAAATTGGTGGTGTTCTTCTGATCCTATTAGTACCACAGGCAGGCAGCTGCAGTATTTACAGTTAGTGTAGTTCATCCTCTACACAGTGTGCACCTAAAGCTACCTAACGTCAATTGCTTTTGTTCTGATCCTATTAATACCACAGGCAGCTGCATTATTTAAAGTTAGTGTACTGTGTCCTCTGCACAGCTTGCACCTAAAGCTACCTGAAGACAATTGCTTTTGTTCTGATCCTATTAATACCACAGGCAGCAGCACTATTTAAAGTTAGTGTACTGTGTTCTCTGCACAGTGTGCACCTAACGCTACCTGAAGACAATTGCTGTTGTTCTGATCCTATTAGTACCACAGGCATTCAGCTGCAGTATTCACAGTTAGTGTAGTGCGTCCTCTGCACAGTGTGCACCTAAAGCTACCTGAAGACAATTGCTGTTGTTCTGATCCTATTGATGCCACAGGCAGGCAGCTGCATTATTTACAGTTAGTGTACTGCGTCCTCTGCACAGTGTGCATTTAAAGCTACCTGAAGACAATTGTTGTTGTTCTGATTCTATTAATACCACAGGTATCAGCTGCAGTATTTACAGTTAGTGTACTGTGTCCTCTGCACAGTGTGCATCTAAAGCTACCTGAAGAAAGTTGTTGGTGTTCTTCTGATCCTATTAGTACCACAGGCAGGCAGCTGCAGTATTTACAATTAGTGTACTGTGTCCTCTGCACAGTGTGCACCTAAAGCTACCAGAAGACAATTGCTGTTGTTCTGTTCCTATTGATACCACAGGCAGGCAGCTGCAGTATTTATAATTAGTGTACTGTGTCCTCTGCACAGTGTGCACCTAAAGCTACCTAACGTCAATTGCTTTTGTTCTGATCCTATTAATACCACAGGCAGCGGCATTATTTAAAGTTAGTGTACTGTGTCCTCTGCACAGCATGCACCTAAAGCTACCTGAAGACAATCGCTTTTGTTCTGATCCTATTAATACCACAGGCAGCAGCACTATTTAAAGTTAGTGTACTGTGTTCTCTGCACAGTGTGCACCTAAAGCTACCTGAAGACAATTGCTGTTGTTCTGATCCTATTAGTACCACAGGCATTCAGCTGCAGTATTTACAGTTAGTGTAGTGCGTCCTCTGCACAGTGTGCACCTAAAGCTACCTGAAGACAATTGCTGTTGTTCTGATCCTATTGATACCACAGGCAGGCAGCTGCATTATTTACAGTTAGTGTACTGCGTCCTCTGCACAGTGTGCACTTAAAGCTACCTGAAGACAATTGTTGTTGTTCTGATTCTATTAATACCACAGGTATCAGCTGCAGTATTTACAGTTAGTGTACTGTGTCCTTTGCACAGTGTGCATCTAAAGCTACCTGAAGAAAGTTGGTGGTGTTCTTCTGATCCTATTAGTACCACAGACAGGCAGCTGCAGTATTTACAATTAGTGTACTGTGTCCTCTGCACAGTGTGCACCTAAAGCTACCTGAATAAAATTGGTGGTGTCCTTCTGATCCTATTAGTACCACAGTCAGGCAGCTGCTATATTTACAGTTACTGTACTGTGTCCTCTGCACGGTTTGCACATAAAGCTAACTGAAGACAATTGCTGTTGTTCTGATTCTATTAATACCACAGGCACACAGCTGCAGTATTTACAGTTAGTGTAGTGCGTCCTCTTCACAGTGTGCACCTAAAGCTACCTGAAGAAAGTTGGTGATGTTCTTCTGATCCTATTAGTACCACAGGCAGGAAGCTGCAGTATTTACAGTTAGTGTTCTGTGTCCTTTACACGGTTTGCACCTAAAGCTAACTGAAGACAATTGCTGTTGTTCTGATTCTATTAATACCACAGGCACACAGCTGCAGTAGTTACAGTTAGTGTAGTGCGTCCTCTTCACAGTGTGCACCTAAAGCTACCTGAAGACAATTGCTGTTGTTCTGATCCTATTAATACCACAGGCAGCTGCAGTATTCACAGTTAGTGTACTGTGTCCTCTGCACAGTGTGCACCTAAAGCTACCTGAAGACAATTACTGTTGTTCTGATCCTATTAATACCACAGGCAGGCAACTGCAGTATATACAGTTAGTGTACTGTGTCCTCTGCACAGTGTGCACCTAAAGCTACCTGAAGAAAGTTGGTGGTGTTCTTCTGATCCTATTAGTACCACAGGCAGGCAGCTGCAGTATTTACAGTTAGTGTAGTGCGTCCTCTGCACAGTGTGCACCTGAAGCTACCTGAAGAAAATTGGTGGTGTTCTTCTGATCCTATTAGTACCATAGGCAGGCAGCTACAGAATTTACAGTTAGTGTACTGTGTCCTCTGCACAGTGTGCACCTAAAGCTACCTGAAGAAAATTGGTGGTGTGTTTCTGATCCTATTAGTACCACAGGCAGGCAGCTGCAGTATTTACAGTTAGTGTAGTTCATCCTCTACACAGTGTGCACCTAAAGCTACCTAACGTCAATTGCTTTTGTTCTGATCCTATTAATACCACAGGCAGCGGCATTATTTAAAGTTAGTGTACTGTGTCCTCTGCACAGCTTGCACCTAAAGCTACCTGAAGACAATTGCTTTTGTTCTGATCCTATTAATACCACAGGCAGCAGCACTATTTAAAGTTAGTGTACTGTGTTCTCTGCACAGTGTGCACCTAACGCTACCTGAAGACAATTGCTGTTGTTCTGATCCTATTAGTACCACAGGCATTCAGCTGCAGTATTCACAGTTAGTGTAGTGCGTCCTCTGCACAGTGTGCACCTAAAGCTACCTGAAGACAATTGCTGTTGTTCTGATCCTATTGATGCCACAGGCAGGCAGCTGCATTATTTACAGTTAGTGTACTGCGTCCTCTGCACAGTGTGCATTTAAAGCTACCTGAAGACAATTGTTGTTGTTCTGATTCTATTAATACCACAGGTATCAGCTGCAGTATTTACAGTTAGTGTACTGTGTCCTCTGCACAGTGTGCATCTAAAGCTACCTGAAGAAAGTTGTTGGTGTTCTTCTGATTCTATTAGTACCACAGGCAGGCAGCTGCAGTATTTACAATTAGTGTACTGTGTCCTCTGCACAGTGTGCACCTAAAGCTACCAGAAGACAATTGCTGTTGTTCTGTTCCTATTGATACCACAGGCAGGCAGCTGCAGTATTTATAATTAGTGTACTGTGTCCTCTGCACAGTGTGCACCTAAAGCTAACTGAAGACAATGACTGTTGTTCTGATCCTATTAATACCACAGGCAGGCAGCTGCAGTATTTACAGTTAGTGTACTGTGTCCTCTGAACAGTGTGAACTTAAAGCTACCTGAAGACAATTGTTGTTGTTCAGATACTATTAATACCACAGGTATGCAGCTGCAGTATTTACAGTTAGTGTACTGTGTCCTCTGCACAGTGTGCATCTAAAGCTACCTGAAGAAAGTTGGTGGTGTTCTTCTGATCCTATTAGTACCACAGGCAGGCAGCTGCAGTATTCACAGTTAGTGTACTGTGTCCTCTGCACAGTGTACACCTAAAGCTACCTGAAGACAATTGCTGTTGTATTGTTCCTATTGATACCACAGGCAGGCAGCTGCAATATTTACAGTTAGTGTTCTGTGTCCTCTGCACGGTGTGCACCTAAAGCTACCTGAAGACAATCGCTTTTGTTCTGATCCTATTAATACCACAGGCAGCAGCACTATTTAAAGTTAGTGTACTGTGTTCTCTGCACAGTGTGCACCTAAAGCTACCTGAAGACAATTGCTGTTGTTCTGATCCTATTAGTACCACAGGCATTCAGCTGCAGTATTTACAGTTAGTGTAGTGCGTCCTCTGCACAGTGTGCACCTAAAGCTACCTGAAGACAATTGCTGTTGTTCTGATCCTATTGATACCACAGGCAGGCAGCTGCATTATTTACAGTTAGTGTACTGCGTCCTCTGCACAGTGTGCACTTAAAGCTACCTGAAGACAATTGTTGTTGTTCTGATTCTATTAATACCACAGGTATCAGCTGCAGTATTTACAGTTAGTGTACTGTGTCCTTTGCACAGTGTGCATCTAAAGCTACCTGAAGAAAGTTGGTGGTGTTCTTCTGATCCTATTAGTACCACAGACAGGCAGCTGCAGTATTTACAATTAGTGTACTGTGTCCTCTGCACAGTGTGCACCTAAAGCTACCTGAATAAAATTGGTGGTGTCCTTCTGATCCTATTAGTACCACAGTCAGGCAGCTGCTATATTTACAGTTACTGTACTGTGTCCTCTGCACGGTTTGCACATAAAGCTAACTGAAGACAATTGCTGTTGTTCTGATTCTATTAATACCACAGGCACACAGCTGCAGTATTTACAGTTAGTGTAGTGCGTCCTCTTCACAGTGTGCACCTAAAGCTACCTGAAGACAATTACTGTTTTTCTGATCCTATTAATACCACAGGGAGGCAGCTGCAGTATTTACAGTTAGTGTACTCTGTCCTCTGCACAGTGTGCACTTAAAGCTACCTAAAGACAATTGTTGTTGTTCTGATTCTAATAATACCACAGGTATGCAGCTACAGTATTTACAGTTAGTGTACTGTGTCCTCTGCACAGTGTGCATCTAAAGCTACCTGAAGAAAGTTGGTGGTGTTCTTCTGATCCTATTAGTACCACAGGCAGGCAGCTGCAGTATTTACAGTTAGTGTACTGTGTCCTCTGCACAGTGTGTACCTAAAGCTACCTGTATAAAATTGGTGGTGTCCTTCTGATCCTATTAGTACCACAGGCAGGCAGCTGCAGTATTTACAGTTAGTGTAGTGCGTCCTCTGCACAGTGTGCACCTGAAGCTACCTGAAGACAATTGCTGTTGTTCTGATTCTATTAATACCACAGGCACACAGCTGCAGTATTTGCAGTTAGTGTTGTGCGTCCTCTGCACAGTGAGCACCTAAAGCTACCTGAAGACAATTGCTGTTGTTCTGATCCAATTAATACCACAGGCAGGCAGCTGCAGTATTTACAGTCAGTGTAGTGCGTCCTCTGCACAGTGTGCACCTAAAGCTACCTGAAGACAATTGCTGTTGTTCTGATCCTATTGATACCACAGGCAGGCAGCTGCAGTATTTAAAGTTAGTGTACTTAGTCCTCTGCACGGTTTGCAACTTAAGCTAACTGAAGACAATTGCTGTTGTTCTGATTCTATTAATACCACAGGCAGCTGCAGTATTCACAGTTAGTGTACTGTGTCCTCTGCACAGTGTGCACCTAAAGCTACCTGAAGACAATTACTGTTGTTCTGATCCTATTAATACCACAGGCAGGCAGCTGCAGTATTTACAGTTAGTGTACTGTGTCCTCTGCACAGTGTGCACTTAAAGCTACCTGAAGACAATTGTTGTTGTTCTGATTCTAATAATACCACAGGTATGCAGCTGCAGTATTTACAGTTAGTGTACTGTGTCCTCTGCACAGTGTAAGAATATGATTGACTATACAGTCTCCATTTTGTTCGCAGCTGTATCTTTGCATGTAGAATCTTTTAGCAGTAGAAATAAGAGTTAAGATAGAATTTGCTGACAGGATAAATCATGTAACAAAATACACAGTTCATAGTTCTTGGAAAGACCCTGAACAGTTTGACATGACATGCTCTAGCTAAAGTAAATAGTAGATAGGAGATCAAATACCAAGCAGAAGCTAAGCATAATTAATCAGTAATTAGTTTCGGACCATCTGATGTTGATTCTCATGATTGGTTCTAAATACACCGCCTTGTAATACGCCTCTTATACTTTGCCTTGTAAGCATACTATATATATCATGAACGGTTAAAATATACTTTGAGTTAAAGCATCATAATTCTGTCTCCTGTGGTGTTTTGCTCCCAAATGCATTTGAAGGGTTTGATAACCTGGTGATCCTACTAACATACAAAATTAAAACAAGAAGAAAGAAGTCCACACAAGAACTCAAAGCACAAAGATAAAAAGGAACTCTATCCCTTACAGAGTGGTGTCAGTAAGTGGGACTGTCTATCAAGCGGTGATATCAGTGGAGATGGTAATGTATGTCTTTTCTTTCCTCTCGGCTGTGTCACTGCTGGTGACAGAACTGGTGTGCTTTTGAGTTGTGACATTGGAGTGTGTGGCAGGTTTTATTGCTGTGGGACAGCAAAGGTTCTGCTTTTAGCAGCAAAGGTTTCTGCTTTGGGAAAGCAGGTATATGCTAGCATTTTGCTTGGATAAGCAAAGGGTGCTTGGAAAGCACAGGTTTATACTTATTTTGAGGCGTCAGGTTTTCTTTGAGAAAATCGACTTTTTTGATTCAAAGTCTGATTTTTCTTTTTCATTTTCCTAACATAATTTGTTGCTATTTGACTATCATTGTATATCACCTGGTTATCAAACACATGTCTGGTTGCATGTTTGTTCTATGTGCTATGTGTTTGTTTTGCATGCTATAGAGTAGTCATGATATAAGAGTATTGTGATAAAATTGTAGAAGTGGTAAGTACATCTATAAAGTGTATAAAGGTATACAGAAATTTGCCTAGAAAATATCATCCTGCATGTGATTTTTTGATTGTGTTTTTAAGGTTTTTGTATTTTCATTTGCCTAGAGAATAAAGTGACAGCTATAGAATGAGTAATTTAGTTTCAAGAAGGGGTAAGAAAAATGATGAACTTGCTAAAACCAAGATTAAATTTAAGACTCAAAATGAAATACCAAAGTCAGCAGGTAAGAGGTTGAGTGGAGTAGTGTTTCCTAAGGCTTTGGAAAATGAAAACCTAAACTGCTAAAGAATCTGTTGAAAGATATGCAGGGGCATTTTATGTAGAACCTTTTCTGACTAATTTGCTTGAATTGTCACAGACAAAACTTGGTTTTGAGCCTTTCCCAAGAACAGGATCATTCTCACTTTTCCATGTAAACATGATCAGAGGATTGTGTTTAAATGATAAAGAAGCATTCCCGTACTATTCAGGAGATCCTGAATGGGATATGAAATATATGGGCAAGTGTGCCAAGACATGGATAAAATTAGCTCCATATTATAAACCATCAGTGAATGATGGGACTAATAAAAGTTTGCTAGCAATGACAACTGAGTATGAAGAGGTTCCAATCAATAATTTAAGAAAGCAAGCAAAACAAAGAGGAATATGGCATACGGAGGGTGCAAATAAAATAAAATTAACACAAATGTTGGGAATGGATGATTTCCAACAAAGCAAAGATGGGTTTTATGGAGAATATTCAAATGAGGAGTTAAGAAAAATGGGAAAACACAAAAAGTTAAAGTTAGGATCCACTCTTAATAGAAAACAATTGATTACTCAATTGTAGCAAGATAATGGTGTGCAGGAATTAGGAACTATGCCATTCATGGGAACATGTGAGTGCCGTGATTGTATATTTCCTAGACCTCCAACAGCCCCACCTCCTTATGTATATATCCCAGCTTGGCAGGAACTAATGATGATGATGATAGTGTATGTATGTATGTAGGTTCAGTACAACGGGCACAAATGCAAGCAAGAGATTTAGTGAGTAGTAGCGATGATGAGGATGATGAGGCATCTGGTGCATCAACCTCCTCTCCAACAAGACCCCTCTCGGTTGTACACGTTTCAGCTAAGGCATCTGCTCCACATGAGGTAGCAATAGCTGATTCTGTCTCTACAACTGAGGACATGATGGAACCTTCAACTTCATCTCAATTACCAGGAGATGGGGAAGACGGGAAAATCTTAACCAGAGCACAAAGGGAAAAGTTAAAACAAGAAGAAATACGGAGGCAAGAAACTGTTGGTCCGTCTCCCATGTTACAAGCCCCATTCATGACTGTAGGGGAACAAGTTATCATTAAACCCCTTGATCCCCACACTCTAAATAGTATTTTATCTGGATGCCCACCCCCACAGAAAAATCCCCAAGCTGCAATAAGTTATCTAAAAAGAACCACAAAGGGATTAAATTATACTGGAGAGGATTATAAACTCATAATCCAAGGAGTTATGGGATACGATGAGCTATACGACAGTGAGTTTGATTGGGCACAAATACCCAAACTACATGATCTTGATAAAGTCTATCCTTCAGGAGAGTATCCTTTCCGGAAGCAAGGAGACATTAAAGAAATGTGGGATAAAGTTTTAGAAATATGGATTAAAGAGCATGGAGATAAAAAGAATATCGGCCCTGTAGTTATTTGTAAACAACTCCCAAAGGAAGAGGTGAGCACATTCATACGGAGTTTCAGAAAGGTTTGGACAGAGGAGGCGGGTTTAGGTAAAGGCAATGGTCTTGAATTAGTTTATGTGCAAACTTTAATGAATGCCTTTCGTCCTGAGATTGCACGGACAATAAAACAAATGATTGATAGTTGGCATACGTTAGAACCTAAAAAATTGGAAGATAGCATCATGTTAAAAGATTCTGCAGGATGCTTTGATTATGGTAAATCTACTATTCAAGCATTCCAATACAGAGGGAATAGGGACAATCAAGATAGAGTAAAGGGAAAGTTTCCTCTGAGAAGGGATAGCGAGGAGCAGAAAAGGAATAGGTGTTTTGAATGTGGGTTAAATGGTCACTGGAAGATGGAATGCCCAAATAGAAGAAAGAAATATTACAACAATAATCCCCAACAAAATATGAGGCAAACATTTCCAAGAGCAGTACGCTATCCCATTGATTGGCAGAACAAAAGAAATACCCAATAGGACAGCCTAGAAGTAAACTCCCTCACCACAGAATTTACCCAACTTTCCCCTTCATGGACTGACATGCCCTTTTGTTCCTTTATAATTCAAGGAAAACAAACTGATCTATTGATAGATTCAGAAGCAAGCAGCAGTTCTTTAAATACATATTCATATGAAGGGCCTTGGGAAAGTAGTGAGACTTCAATAGGCATTACTGGAGTTGCAATACTGTGTGGGCGCACCCCACCATTGACTGTGACTACATTGGATGGAACACTGTTGGGAGAATTTTCCTTTTTGATAATACCAGAATGTCCTGCTAATTTGTTGGGCAGAGATTTGCTTGGTATTTTTCAAATTAACATTCAATTTTCACCACAAGGGGGAGTTGATGTTACTTCACCTATGGTATGTATTGTTCCTATAGATGTTCCACCAGAGTACATGACTTTTCATTTGTTTCAAGACTTTGAGACTGACTTAATGGAAATACCTGCACATTTTTGGACTGAACACCCTACTGATGTAGGATTCATAGATTGTACACCTTACAAAGCTACACTCAAACCTAACACATCTCCAATCTATGTAAAACAATATCCTCTCAGTAGAGAGAAGGAAGAAGGTATTGCACCTGTTATTCAACATTTTCTGGAAAATGGGGTGGTCAAACTCACTGTGTCACCTTACAACACACCTATCAATCCAATACCTAAACCTAAGGGAGGTTGTAGGTTTACACAAGACCTTAGAGCAATCAATAACTTGATACAGCCCATTGCACCAGTGGTACCTGATGTTAACTCATTGCTAACATCCATACCATCAGATGCTGAATTTTTCACAGTTATTGACCTGTCAAATGCATATTTTTCTATTCCCATTGATGAAGAGACGCAGCCACTGTTTGCTTTTTGTTTTCAAAAAATCCAAATGACATGGGTCCGGCTTCCACAAGGCTTTGTGGACTCACCTGCAGTATACTCTCGAGTAGCTCAGGAGACCCTGCCGTCATGGACTCCTAGTTGCAGCTCCACCCTCCTACAGTATGTAGATGATCTCCTTCTCATCAATACAGAAAAGGAAGGGTGCCAGACTGACTCCATTTCACTCATGAAACACCTTGCTGAAGCAGGACACAGTGCCTCAAAAAGCAAACTTCAATACTGTCAAAAGACTGTAAAATACTTGGGATTCCTCCTCTCCCAGGAACAAAGAAAACTTTCCACAGATAGGATGCAAGCCATCAATACCTTGCCAAAACCATCCACAAAAGCTGAAATGATGACTTTTCTGGGCATGATTACCTATTGCAGGCAATGGATACCAGACTGTTCTCATTATGATTCTATTCTTTGGGCAGCCACAACCCAAGATCAACCAGTCAAGTTACAATGGACTGATGAAATGCACAAATCTTACAAGATTCTCAAAAATCTTCTTATTACGTCACCAAGTCTTGGCATCCTAAATTACAACCAGTCCTTTCATTTGTATTGTAGAGAGGGGGGAGCGGTAATGGCGGCAGTCTTGGCCCAGGAGCATGGTAGCTCTATGAGACCAACTGCTTTTCTTTCAAAGATGTTGCCAATACCTTTACAAGGTATGCCAGCATGTTTGAGAGCTGTGGCTGCATGTGCAATTGCAGTAGAAAGTGCACAAAATTTAACTCTTTCCCATCACACTGTTTTGCATACTACACATCAAGTAGTACATGTTTTGAGAAACAATACCACTCAGCACATGACAGCTCAACGCAGTTCAGGATATGAAGTAATTCTTACTTCTTCAGCAAATTTGGAGATTAAATATTCTCCTCCTAACTCAGGTCCAATTGCCTTCTTACATGCAATGATTATACATTCTGAAGATAACACACTTGAGGAACATGACTGCATGGACATAATACAACAAGACACAACACCAAGACCTGACTTATTAGAAACTCCTATTTTGGGAGCAGAGGACGTTTTTGTAGATGGGTCATCCACAAGACCAGATGACAGGACTTTCCACACAGGATATGCAATAGTTCAATTACAAGTTAATTGAAGCTGATTCTCTACCATATCCTTCTGCACAAGCAGCTGAGTTAATAGCTTTAACAAGAGCTTGTCAGCTATATGAAGGAAAAAATGTAAACATTTAAACTGACTCTAAATATGCTTTCGGTGCAGTCCATGACTTCGCAAAAATATGGCAAAAGAGAGGTTTTGTAACCGCAGATGGAAAAGGCATTTCTCATGCTGACCTTATACAAAATCTTCTTTCAGCAATCATGCTCCCAGCAAGGATTGCTATCATTAAATGTAAAGGACATAGCAATGGATCTGACAAAATCTCTTTGGGGAATAAATTTGTTGATCAAATTGCAAAATCAATAGCCTCTAAGCCCAGTGGTCCATCACATTTAATTATGTCATCATTTTTAATACCTTCCTTGGTTGAGGATACAGACCTTTTTCATTTACAAGCACTAGCGATGCCAGATGACTTTGAATTTTGGTCAAAGCATGGGTTGTCCCAAGACCAGTTTGGTCTGTGGGCCAACAAAGAGGGAGACATTTGTAAGTATGGTCTTCCAAGAGCGGTGGCTCCATTGTTCATTTCTCACTATCATGGATTTGGACATAAAAGTAAAAAGAATACATTGCTGGCTATTGCTAGACATTTTGTATGCAGGGATTTGTGGAATCTCATTGATGTTCAACTATCTAGGTGTTTAACATGCGCACAAAACAATGTACAGGGGAAGAAGGTAGGTGCTTTGGATCATTTGCCAGCACCCCAAGGTCCAATGCAGGAATTACAAATTAATTTCACACATATGCCAGTAGCAAAGGGTGGTTTTAAATTTCTTTTGGTGATCGTGGACACATTTTCTAAATGGATTGAAGGAATTCCCACAGTAAGAGAGAGCGCTAAGACAGTCACTAAAATCCTGTGTAAGGAGTGGATCCCAAGATATGGGTGCCCTGTAATCATAGACAGCGACAAGGGGCCAGCATTTACAGCAGCTCTAACAGGGCACATTAGAAGATTGTTAGCAATTGACTGGAAATTTCACATACCATATCATCCACAGAGTTCAGGAATTGTAGAAAGAATGAACAGAACCATCAAAGATAAGTTAAGGAAAGGAACAGGGGGAAGTTTTAAAAATTGGATAGAACATCTACCAGCTGTACTTGCAGAGATAAGGATGACCCCTAACAAGACCACAAAATTATCCCCTTTTGAAGTTTTAATGGGAAGACCATTTCCCACACCTTGGGTTAGGGGTATACCACAATTACAGCAAGGAGATTTAGAAGTGATACAACAAGAACATGTGGTGAAATTGATCGAGAAATTAAATTCAATCTATGGTGATGTCTCTTTGTCTTTCCCACTTCCAGCAGGACAGCCAACACATCCTTTTCAAGTAGGTGATCAGGTTCTTGTTAAACAACTGCAGAAGCACGGGTCGCTGGATCCACCCTATGGTGAACCAACAACAGTAATCGCAATTACAAGAACTGCTATTCTGACTGAGTAATCTCCAGCATGGATACATGCATCAAGAATCAAGCATGCACCAAGAAGAGGACCAAGAGGAGATGATAAGGCCCAGGATCTTGCGAAAGGAACGTCAGAGGGAAATACCGTTGACCACACTGATAAAACATAGGGGAGTAACTGTCTGTACCATTTCCATAACACTGGGTCTTGTCACATATATGATAGCATGTGACATATATGATTCTTGCCCATGGTCAAACAGATTACAGTGCACACAACTCATGGCTACAACAGATATTAATAAACGAAGTCTAAAAAATGATGAGTATCCAAGTCTATTATGGAAAACTCATATGAAAATTGCACAGACAGCCAACAAATCCAATTGTTGGGTATGCTCTAGGCCTCCACTAGGTGTTACAAATCCTGCAATGATGGCTGTATTTATCCCCTATAGCATTATAATAAATCAATCAGCACCCATAAATGAAAGTTTAAATATTAACATTGCACAACCTTATGATGAGATTTGGGAAGCAGGAATAGGAAAGAACTTCTCCAGTATGGATGAGTATTTTTGTAAACAATTAAGACAACCAATATATGTGAGTGGAAAACAAGGAAACCCTAGTATTGGCTACCGACTAGGAGGGAAAGGTGGTAGAATTGGAAGAGTAAAATGTCCTAAGGGTCTTGTAGTAGACATAGGGGACATTGATGTTTCAGACCCCCATAGTACAGATAACATGGTTATATGTCAAGGGAAACATTGCAGTTCAGCAATAATGAACAAACATCTATATACAACTTTCTTTTTGATAGATAAAATAGTACAGAAGGCCAGAATCCTTAAATGTTTCTCACTTATTACACCCTTCTTTTGGTTATGCGGAGACCATGCATATAAAATTGTTCCAGATAATGTATCAGGTGTGTGTGCTCTAGTAACTTTGGTACCTGCTGCTTATGTATCAGAAAATGATATTGATGCAAGTTATCAATTAAGAACTGTATGGAATCATAAGGAGAAAAGAGAACTTTTTGATGCTGGAGACATGACTTGGTCTATGTTTCCATCCTTTACAGGGTGGGGAGTTGTTTTGATGGAAAGATTAAATTAATTCTCAGATATCATGGATGAAATTCTAAATGAGACCACAAGTGCTATAGATTTATTAAATTAAGAAGTACGAGAATTAAGTAGATTAGCTTTGCAAGAGAAAATGGCTTTAGATTACTTGTTAGCTTCAGAAGGAGGATTTTGCCAATTTATAGGAAATTAATGTTGTACATGGACATCAGACTATGAAAATAAAATAGAAGAGCATTTGCATAGAATAAAGGAATTACAACATAAAGCGAGAAGTATTGCAGAAGAAGGATGGAATCCATTTAAAGGATTGGGAGGGGCAGGAGAATGGTTTAGTGCAGTGTTTCTCAACTCCAGTCCTCAAGGCGCCCCAACAGGTCATGTTTTCAGGCTTACCATTATTTTGCACAGGTGATTTAATCAGTATCACTGCCTTAGTAATTACCACAGCCATTTCATCTGAGGGTAATCCTGAAAACAAGACCTGTTGGTGCGCCTTGAGGACTGGAGTTGAGAAACGATGGTTTAGTGGATTGTTTTTATTGATAAGGAAAGTAGGTGTTGTGATACTGATGTGTCTTTTGTTTGTTCTCTTTGCATATGTCATCTTCAAGCTTTTGCTCTGCATGGTCAAAGGATATAGGTACAAGATGAACCAATCTTCAAAAACTGAATATGAGCTGCAACCAATGGATTCCTAATCACTTCCAGGGGAATGGTGATGTTACCCTCAATATGTAACATCCCTCTATGAGACAAAGACATTATGAATTTGTTCTTATGGATAGTACCTTGGACATTTAATTTACTTATGTAGTTTATCCCTTTGTGTAAGGGATAAAAGGAGGGATTGTAAGGATATGATTGACTATACAGTCTCCATTTTGTTCGCAGCTGTATCTTTGCATGTAGAATCTTTTAGCAGTAGAAATAAGAGTTAAGATAGAATTTGCTGACAAGATAAATCATGTAACAAAATACACAGTTCATAGTTCTTGGAAAGACCCTGAACAGTTTGACATGACATGCTCTAGCTAAAGTAAATAGTAGATAGGAGATCAAATACCAAGCAGAAGCTAAGCATAATTAATCAGTAATTAGTCTCGGACCATCTGATGTTGATTCTCATGATTGGTTCTAAATACACCGCCTTGTAATACGCCTCTTATACTTTGCCTTGTAAGCATACTATATATATCATGAACGGTTAAAATATACTTTGAGTTAAAGCATCATAATTCTGTCTCCTGTGGTGTTTTGCTCCCAAATGCATTTGAAGGGTTTGATAACCTGGTGATCCTACTAACATACAAAATTAAAACAAGAAGAAAGAAGTCCACACAAGAACTCAAAGCACAAAGATAAAAAGGAACTCTAACCCTTACACACAGTGAGCATCTAAAGCTACCTGAAGAAAGTTGGTGGTGTTCTTCTGATCCTATTAGTACCACAGGCAGGCAGCTGCAGTATTTACAGTTAGTGTACTGTGTCCTCTGCACAGTGTGCACCTAAAGCTACCTGAATAAAATTGGTGGTGTCCTTCTGATCCTATTAGTACCACAGGCAGGCAGCTGCAGTATTTACAGTTAGTGTAGTGCGTCCTCTGCACAGTGTGCACCTGAAGCTATCTGAAGAAAATTGGTGGTGTTCTTCTGATCCTATTAGTACCACAGGCAGGCAGCTGCAATATTTACAGTTAGTGTACTGTGTCCTCTGCACGGTGTGCACCTAAAGCTACCTGAAGACAATTGCTGTTGCTCTGATTCTATTAATACCACAGGCACACAGCTGCAGTATTTACAGTTAGTGTACTGTGTCCTCTGCACAGTGAGCACCCAAAGCTACCTGAAGACAATTGCTGTTGTTCTGTTCCAATTAATACCACAGGCAGGCAGCTGCAGTATTTACAGTTAGTGTACTGTGTCCTCTGCACAGTGTGCACCTAAAGCTACCTGAAGACAATTGCTGGTGTTCTTCCGATCCTATTAGTACCACAGGCAGGCAGCTGCAGTATTTACAGTCAGTGTAGTGCGTCCTCTGCACAGTGTGCACCTAAAGCTACCTGAAGACAATTGCTGTTGTTCTGATCCTATTGATACCACAGGCAGGCAGCTGCAGTATTTACAGTTAGTGTACTGTGTCCTCTGCACAGTGTGCACCTAAAGCTACCTGAAAACAATTGCTGTTGTTCTGATCCTATTAGTACCACAGGCAGGCAGCTGCAGTATTTACAGTTAGTGTAGTGCGTCCTCTGCACAGTGTGCACCTAAAGCTACCTGAAGACAATTGCTGTTGTTCTGATCCTATTAATACCACAGGCAGCAGCACTATTTAACCATTTGAATACAAGGCACTTAGACTCCTTCCTGCCCAGACCAAATTTCAGCTTTCAGCGCTGTCTTAGTTTGAATGACAATTGCACGATCATACAACACTGTACCCAAACTAAATTTTTATCATTTTGTTCCCACAAATAGAGCTTTCTTTTGGTGGTATTTTATCACCTCTGAGGTTTTTATTTTTTGCTAAACAAATAAGAAAAGACCAAAAATTTTGAAAAAAATAAAAGTTTTGCTTTTGTTTCTGTTAAAAAAAATTGTAAATAAGTAAGTTTTCTCTTTCACTGATGGGCACTGATAAGGTGGCACTGACAGGCACTGATATGGTGGCACGATGAGGTGGCACCAATGAGCGGGCACTGATGATGGGCACTGATATGCGGCACTGATGGGCACTGGTAGGTGGCACTAATGGGTGGCACTCATATGCAGCACTGATGGGCATTGATAGGCGGCACTGATGGGCACTGATGGGTGGCACTGGGTGGCACTGGTTGACACTGATGGGCACTGATAGGTGACACTAATGGGCAATGAAAGATGGCACTGCTGGGCACTGATAGGGTGGCGCTGATAGGCGGCACTGATAGGCAGCACTGCTGGGCACTGATGGGCACTGATAGGCGGCACTGCTGGACACTGATGGGCACTGATAGGCGGCACTGCTGGGCACTAATGGGCACTGATATGCGGCACTGATATGAGACACTGATGGGCATCCCTTGTGGCACTGGCAGTGGTAGGCATTGAAGTGGGCACTGATTGGCAGCTGCCTGGGCACAGATTGGCTGTTGCCTGGGCACACAGTGGCATTTCCCTGGGGGTCTAGGGGCATACTTGGTGGTCCAATGTGGATGGCTTCCCTGGTGGTCCTGGGCAGCTTCCCTGGTGGTCCTGGGTAGGATCCGAGGGGGGGCTGTGCTGATAAACAATCAGCACAGACCCCCCCTGTCAGGAGAGTCTGTCAGACGCGAGTGAGGAAAAGCCAATCACCGGCTCTTTCTATTTACATCGTGATCAGCCGTGATTGGACACGGCTGATCACATGGTAAAGAGTTTCCTTCGGAGACTCTTTACCTAGATCGGTGTTGCAGGGTGTCAGACTGACACCCGGCAGCAACGATCGCCGCGATGCGCACCCCCGGGGGCGCGCAGCGGCTCGATATTCCTGATCACGTCATACGACGTCCGATCAGGAATATCAAACCACTTTGCCGCCGTCATTTGGTAATAGGGTGGGCGGCAAGTGGTTAAAGTTAGTGTACTGTGTCCTCTGCACAGTGTGCACCTAAAGCTACCTAAAGACAATTGCTGTTGTTCTGATCCTATTAATACCACAGGCAGCTGCAGTATTCACAGTTAGTGTACTGTGTCCTCTGCACAGTGTGCACCTAAAGCTACCTGAAGATAATTGCTGTTGTTCTGATACTATTAGTACCACAGGCAGGCAGCTGTAGTATTTACAGTTAGTGTAGTGCGCCCTCTGCACAGTGTGCACCTAAAGCTACCTGAAGACAATTGCTTTTGTTCTGATCCTATTAATACCACAGGCAGTGGCACTATTTAAAGTTAGTGTACTGTGTCCTCTGCACAGTGTGCACCTAAAGCTACCTGAAGACAATTGCTGTTGTTCTGATCCTATTAATACCACAGGCAGGCAGCTGCAGTATTTACAGTTAGTGTAGTGTGTCCTCTGCACAGTGTGCACCTAAAGCTACCTAAAAAACAATTGCTATTGTTCTGATCCTATTAATACCACAAACAGGCAGCTGCAGTATTTACAGTTAGTGTACTGTGTCCTCTGCACAGTGTGCACCTAAAGCTACCTGAAGAAAATTGGTGGTGTCCTTCTGATCCTATTAGTACCACAGGCAGGCAGCTGCAGTATTTACAGTTAGTGTAGTGCATTCTCTGCACAGTGTGCACCTAAAGCTACCTGAAGACAATTGCTGTTGTTCGGTTCCTATTAATACCACAGGCAGGCAGCTACAGTATTTACAGTTGGTGTACTGTGTCCTCTGCACAGTGTGCACCTAAAGCTACCTGAAGAAAACTGGTGGTGTTCTTCTCATCCTATTAATACCACAGGCAGGCAGCTGCAGTATTTACAGTTAGTGTACTGCATCCTCTGCACAGTGTGCACCTAAAGCTACCTGACGAAAATTGGTGGTGTTCTTCTGATCCTATTAGCACCACAGGCAGGCAGCTGCAGTATTTACAGTTAGTGTAGTGCATCCTCTGCACAGTGTGCACCTAAAGCTACCTGAAGACAATTGCTGTTGTTCTGATCCTATTAATACCACAGGCAGGCAGCTGCAGTATTTACAGTTTGTGTACTACGTCCTCTGCACAGTGCGCACCTAAAGCTACCTGAAGACAATTGCTGTTGTTCTGGTCCTATTAATACCACAGGCAGGCAGCTGCAGTATTTACAGTTAGTGTACTGTGTCCTCTGCACAGTGTGCACCTAAAGCTACCTGAAGACAATTGCTGGTGTTCTCATACTAATAATACTGCAGACAGGCAGTTGATTCTGCTAGCTGCAGTATCAGTATATATATACATCCCAGCTTTGTGCAGCTACATCTCACTGCAGACCATTAGTATGTCTGGAAGGCCAACAAGGAGAGGCAGACAGTCACAAGCCAATAAAAGAGGGCAAGCGGGCTCTGTGTCTAGAGGCAACAGTGCTGGTTGTGGAGACGGTGCATCCTCATCAGCATTTGGCCATGGGACACGCTTTTCCTTTTTTTCGGCAGCTGGCCGTGTTGGCCTGCAACATATGGAAGACTTTTTAGAGTGGATGACCAAGCCGTCCTCATCCTCCTCATCCTCTCTCAACCAGGCTCAGAGTACTTTGTCTGGGAAAGCAGCTGCCAACGCGGCCTCTTCCCTCGGCTCAATGGCATCAGTCACTCCTTCCCTAGCCCTACCAATGTCCTCCTGAGGAGCATCCCGAACTGTTTGACCACAGTGTTTGGTACATGCTCCAGGAGAATGCCCAGCATTTTGAAGGCTTCGATGACAGTACCCAGTTAGAGGAAGGCAGTAACGTCAGCCCAGAGAGAGGGGGTGCCCAAGAAGGACAGCAATCTGGCAGTCATGTTCCCCCACCTGCAGTATACTACCAGCTTTGCTCCAGTGATGAGGAGGGAGGGGATGATGAGGTCACTGACTCCATGTGGGTGCCTGATAGGAGAGAGGAGGAGGCACATCTCCAACGAGGCAGGATGCTCTCTAGTGGCCAGCTTAAGGGCAGCACACCGACTGCATCACACCGCAGAGCACCGCATGTGCAGGGTGCTGCTGTCTCTGCGCGTTATTCTAAAAGTTCTTTGGTGTGGGCCTTTTTTGAGATGAGTGCATCAGATCCCACCGCTGCTATTTGCAACATATGTTTCAAGCGTATCTCGCGTGGCCAAAACATCACCCGCTTGGGCACCACATGCTTGACCTGACTTATGTCGACCTGCCATGCAGTTTGTTGGCAAGCGTACTTAAAAGACCCTCACCAAAGAACAAAGCGGACCTCTCCTTGCTCCTCATCAGCTAGGATCTCCAACCCCACTATACCTTCAATCCTCTCTGAAACCTGAACTGAGAGGAATGAAGGTATAGAATTAGGTGTGTCACAGCCAAGTACTTGCGGGCAATCTGCTATCGGTACACCGACGTCAGATTGTATCAGGCAAATTTACCTGCCCCAGCTGCTGCACCGCCAAAAGAAGTTCGCTCCCAGCTATCCACATGCCCAGTGGTTGAATGCTAGCTTGACTAAATTGCTAGCATTTCAACTCTGCCTCCTTCCGTGAGTTTGTGAAATGTGCGGTTCCTCAGTGGCAGGTTCCCAAATGCCACTTTTTCTCACGGAAGGCGATTCCGGCTCTCTACCGGCATGTGGAAGAGTCAAAGATGAGTTCGACTCGAACAATGGCTGTTCGCCCGTTCGCCGAACACCCTTTAAAAGTCTATGGTAGAGGGGCGTGGCCTGATGCATGGAGTGAGAGGACCTGCTGTACTTCAGCTCCCAGACACCTCGGCTCCCTAGGGCTTCTCTGCTTCAACACCGGCTGTTCCTCTGGTCCAAATGGGGAAAGATAAGTACAGGGACCAGAAGGGAGCGGGGGAATCTTGCCCTGGAGGGGATTTAGGGCACTTTTTTACATGATCCTCGGCCGCGGCCCAGCACCAGCCTGGACCTAAGATGGCGCCGGCGCCTCCATCCCCGGCCCGCTCTGAGTCAGCCCTGGATATTCTGGCCGGCTCCCAGGCTACTCATCCTATCCCTGTGACACAGGATGGTTCCCCCGACTCCCCAGAAGCTGTTCCATTACTTCCCTGGGTTCTAAGGATGGATGGGATCTAGAAATCCAGATGAGATCACTGCACAGCTACATGAGATCTCTCCCCACAAAGGCTGACATTGAACAGTGTGTCCACCGCATAGAGAAAACATACAAGCAGGAGATCTCTGAACTTAAAAGAGACATTGGTGTACATTTTGAGGATATAGAAGCCACCACTGAGGCCCTCCATACCACGGTGCAGACCCATGAGGAGATACTTAACTCCCACACAGTCATGATGCAACACCTAGCGTACCAGCAGGATGACATCGAAAACAGAATACCACCCCTGTGATGTTGCTGCCCGATCTCTCCCGCTTCATGCTGGAGGTTTTTGCCGACTGACCTTAAACTTTTATTTTCTCCTTCCCCAGGGACATGTGCGCCTGTTTGCATATCACTATTGCTCTCATGGCAAACACAACTGTTTCTAGTATCTTGTTAACTCATGTTTTCTCCCAATGTGATATTTTATTATTTATACCTTTTACTCTTACTCATACAGCCTATTTTAATTACATTATAAATAAATGATACACTATACACTCGCCCTCACCAATAGTGTAATCAAATAGCAGCGCTAAAAATACTAAAAAAAATCTAAAAGAAAAAAATTATAAGTGATTACTAAATGTGATACCTCATTAACAGCTGTTTGTTAACAGCACTAAATAAATAAGTGTTTCTAATAAACAAACATAGTGCGACCCATCTGTGTAATAATCTTAAATCTAAAGAAAAAATGTTCAACATATAAAGTCCAAAATTGAGTCAAAACGTAGTGAGTAATGGTGATAATATCAAAAATATGATCTTCAGTGATAATATCTTCCACCACACCGCTGTGATCGTGACTTCCACTCCCCTTCAGCGAGTAAACTCACCAGCTCTTTTTGCCTTACACTCTCGTGTTCGGCTCACAGGCTTTTCCCACACAGTAGGGGGCAAAGTGATAACCTCCAATCAATCCCCGTATAGTTATCCGCAGTTTATATGCAAATGCTCTCTCCACATGAAAGAAAGGAAAAGTGATCCAATAGTGCAGTAACGCAACAAACTTTAATAAAAAAATGACACTCTCCTCCACCATAGAACTCACATTTTACAAATTTCAATCAAGCGAATAAGCACAGCAATCATGGTCATCACCAACAACACTTCAAACGGTAACCTGGACGTATTGTAGTCACGGCGGACCCAGGTAAACTAGTGGATGGTGACACTCTCACCCGTTCCCTGGAGTCTCCCGTAGCCGCTTCCCCGCTCACTCGTATGGCGCTCCCTGTCACAGCGTCCTACGTCAAGCTTCTTCGATTGCCGTATAGCCACGCCCCGACATGTTTCGTCACGGAGGACTTATTCATGGGATTGGCTAGACGGACTGGCAATCTTTCTTATATACCCTCCCACCATATGACGCGCGATGTTGATGACACTGCGCTTGCGCGCTCCCTGTGTCTTCGTTCGCACCATACGTATACATTGCTTTATGCAGCAGAGATAGAGGGCATCAAAAAAACATTATTACTCAAAATACTACAGCAATATCACTGTCAGAAAACACTAGCTGATTGGTGATCGCGCACACCATCCATGGAGAGCGCACATCACCAATCCTCACAGCAAATCATACATTATCTGTATACAGTGACATCCACAGATTAATAATAGAAATATGACTTTCTATAAACTTAAAAACATATAAAAAATATACAAATTTAAAATGTATTAATTATTAAATGGTTGGAAATATAAGTATCAAAACTAAACCCATTAAAATCCAAACAAGGTTCTTACACCCCATGGATCTACCGCATTACTCACACGAGACACTTTTTCTACCTCAAAGGTCAACTCCTACACACATAAGGATCAAAAGAATATCAAACAATATCATGTACCTATAGTCTCCCCTACTAATCCCCTTCCCCATAGGTGGTCTCTCGGTTGCGTTGGTGTTACAGATATTCCACCTATCATCATTTCTGGGTCTGGGTGACATACAGCCCTGGACCCCAACTGTTAACTCAATAATCATTAATGAAACAGTTGAGGTCCAGTTCTATATTTAAACCCCCGGGAAAAAGACATCTCAATAAGTATATCCATCGAGTTTCACGTTGGGATAAATCCCTTATTCTGTTGGAACCCCTCCACGATGGATATACAATGTCTATTCCACAAAACTGGAGTAGACTCGGGTCTTGATTATGCTTCTCCCTAAAATGAAGGGATACGCTGTGGTACTTAAAGCCATTTTTAATATTAGTTAAATGCTCAGAGATGCGGACTCTTAATAGCCTTTTCGTGCGTCCTACATAATACAGGCCACATGGGCACCACATCAAGTACACTACGTATGATGAATTACACGTAATGAACTCTTTAATTTCAAATGTTTCATTTGCTTGATTGGTGATGCTCTTCATGTTTCTGTTCCTGATCCTCACTGTCCTACAACACACGCATTTGTTGCATGGGAAAAAACCATTAAGATTTATTTTGATAGATGGTCGGCCTGGTGGATCAAGGATTTTTTTCACTACTCTATCCCCAAAATTAGGGGCCCTCCTGTAAATAAACTTGGGGGTTTCTGGTAACAGTTCTCCTAGGTGGCGATCCCTCCGGAGAATATACCAGTATTTTTTAAAAATCCTCTCAATATCTCTATACTGACTATGGTAGTTGGATATAAATCCCCACTGTTGTTTCTCATTGGATCTGGTCCTTTCTTTGTTTTTTAAAATTTCCTCCCTTGGTATATTGGCTACCTGCTCTATAACCTCATCTACAGACTTTTCTGAATAACCCTTCTGAAGGAACCTCTCCTTCAGCACTTTTGCCTGAGCATAATACTTTTCTTGTTCCGTACAGTTCCGACGGACCCTCATCAATTGTCCCTTCGGGTATTCTTTATCCGTACAGGGTGATGACCACTCCTGATGGATAAAAAACTGTTCCGGTCCGTCGGTTTAAAGTACACACAAGTTATCAGGGAGTGATCCTTTCTTTGAATCGTCACATCCAAAAAGTTAATGCATGTGTCGCTAATTTGAGCCTCCAGTCTAATGTTGTTATTATTAGTGTTAAGGTACTTTAGAAATTCTTCAACAGATTCCCTAGACCCCTCCCAAATCAGCAGGAGATCGTCTATGAACCTTCGATAAAACTTGAGTTGGGGGAGAGGCCTACTGAAAATAAACCTGTCTTCCCACTCTGCCATGAACAGGTTGGCGAGGCTAGGGTCAAATTTAGCTCCCATAGCCACGCCAACCTGTTGGGAGAAGAAGTGCCCATTCCACCAAAAATAATTATGCGACATGCAGAAGTTTAGGGCCTGACCCACAAATCTCTTCTGCATGTCAGGGATATCCTCCCTCTTGCTCAGGGCCCAATTTAGTGACAGAGACGCATCCTCATGTTGAATGATCGTATATAATGAGGACACGTCTGCTGTCACCAAAAAGATTTCAGCACTAGGGTTCAAACATACCTCCCCCAACTTTTGAAGCAGGTCAGTGGTGTCTCTCAAATAGGCCCTAGTGATTTTCACACTTGGCTGGAGAAACCTATCAAGGTATTCTCCCAACCTGGCTGTAACAGACCCTATCCCGTTGACAATCGGGCGGGCTGGAGGTAGTTTAGCGTCCTTGTGGATTTTAGGGAGTGTGTATATCACCTGAATCCTACAAGCACTAGGGACCAGATACCTTTTTTCTCTGAGGTTCAGGGCATTGGTGGCATACCCCCACTCAATGAGTGAGTTTAATTGTTCCCTATATTTCTCTGTAGGGTCACAAGTCAATCTCTCATAAGTGAAGCGATCATTTAGCATACTTGAAAGTTGCCCATGATAAAAGGACTTATCCAAAATAACCACCCCCCTCCCTTGTCTGCCAGGCGTACAATGATATTATTTCGCTTTTCCAGCGATCTAATACCCTCCTTGATGTAATTTGGATTCACCTCCTCTTTGACATCAATAGCATCTAGATCTTTTAAAACCAGGTTCTTAAATACCTCCACATAATGGTTATTGGAGTTTTGGGGATTGAAAGTGGATTTGTTCCTCAAGCCACTATCAACTTTGCACACAGATGTCGTGGCTTTGTTGGCAGAACCTACTGGGTGACTTAGAAAATATTTTTTAATGTTCAGAGTTCTGATATATTTATGAGTGTCAATGAATAATTCAAACTTATTCAACACTTTCCTGGGAGCACATTTAAGGCCCAGGTTCAAAATATTCATCTCTTTAGCATTCAATGTCACTTTACTCAGATTGTAGATGCCAGTGTTTACATGTCCCTCATTCTCTTTTTTGGGTTGTTGCCGTCGTCCTGCTCGGCAGCCCCTTCGCCTCTTGGGAATGGTCCCATTCCCTTGTTTCCATATTGCTGCGGCTCTTTCATCCCTTCCCTGTTGTTTCTTGGGTGGCTCATTCCTCTCGGTGTCCCTCCTCCCCTCCCCCTCCTCCCTCGCCAGCCTAAAAAAGGTGGGGGACCTTGCTGTTGGTATTGGGGCGCATGATAATCCCCATCCAAGGGGAGATACCTATTGTGAACTGGAATAGGACTTCTCCCTTCACCATACTTAAATGGCGAGTAATGATGATACCTCTCATAGTTCTGTTGTCTATACTGATCTCCTCCATAATTCATGTTTTCCATATGGGGGCCACTCCACTCATCATGATTATAGTTAGGATACTGTCCATCTCTCACTGGTTGAGGCGGTTTAGGAGTGCAATAATAATCCCTCTGTTGTTCCCCTCTATATTGTGTAGGGGGATAGTGATTACTCTGTCCCGATGCACCCTGTTCATTCTTATCTTCACCTCTCTTACTACCAGTTTTTTTATTGTGATCCATTTTAGAACCATTCATTGGTTTAACATTTCCCTTAACCTGTACAGGGGCCTCATTAGTACTAGAGGTGGGGGTTTGCCATGCATAGATCTTATTGTTTTTAAAAGCAGCCGCATCCCTATTATACTTTCTAACCTTTTTCCTTTGTGTGTCTCGATCGACCTTTTCAAGTTTTTTCTTCATATTGTTATTAAATTCTTTCATCTGGTTAGACTCACTCATTGGTTCCAATTTCTTTCGAATCGTGCTAATTTGTTCATTGAGTTTCCCCAATTTTACTTGTTTTCTAGTCAGTACCAGATCTTGTAACTCCCTCCCCACTCTGTTAAAAAATTCCAACCATTCAATCATAAAACACTGGTCTGATATATGATCATTCAACATGAGGATGCGTCTCTGTCACTAAATTGGGCCCTGAGCAAGAGGGAGGATATCCCTGACATGCAGAAGAGATTTGTGGGTCAGGCCCTAAACTTCTGCATGTCGCATAATTATTTTTGGTGGAATGGGCACTTCTTCTCCCAACAGGTTGGCGTGGCTATGGGAGCTAAATTTGACCCTAGCCTCGCCAACCTGTTCATGGCAGAGTGGGAAGACAGGTTTATTTTCAGTAGGCCTCTCCCCCAACTCAAGTTTTATCGAAGGTTCATAGACGATCTCCTGCTGATTTGGGAGGGGTCTAGGGAATCTGTTGAAGAATTTCTAAAGTACCTTAACACTAATAATAACAACATTAGACTGGAGGCTCAAATTAGCGACACATGCATTAACTTTTTGGATGTGACGATTCAAAGAAAGGATCACTCCCTGATAACTTGTGTGTACTTTAAACCGACGGACCGGAACAGTTTTTTATCCATCAGGAGTGGTCATCACCCTGTATGGATAAAGAACATCCCGAAGGGACAATTGATGAGGGTCCGTCGGAACTGTACGGAACAAGAAAAGTATTATGCTCAGGCAAAAGTGCTGAAGGAGAGGTTCCTTCAGACGGGTTATTCAGAAAAGTCTGTAGATGAGGTTATAGAGCAGGTAGCCAATATACCAAGGGAGGAAATTTTAAAAAACAAAGAAAGGACCAGATCCAATGAGAAACAACAGTGGGGATTTATATCCAACTACCATAGTCAGTATAGAGATATTGAGAGGATTTTTAAAAAATACTGGTATATTCTCCGGAGGGATCGCCACCTAGGAGAACTGTTACCAGAAACCCCCAAGTTTATTTACAGGAGGGCCCCTAATTTTGGGGATAGAGTAGTGAAAAAAATCCTTGATCCACCAGGCCGACCATCTATCAAAATAAATCTTAATGGTTTTTTCCCATGCAACAAATGCGTGTGTTGTAGGACAGTGAGGATCAGGAACAGAAACATGAAGAGCATCACCAATCAAGCAAATGAAACATTTGAAATTAAAGAGTTCATTACGTGTAATTCATCATACGTAGTGTACTTGATGTGGTGCCCATGTGGCCTGTATTATGTAGGACGCACGAAAAGGCTATTAAGAGTCCGCATCTCTGAGCATTTAACTAATATTAAAAATGGCTTCAAGTACCACAGCGTATCCCTTCATTTTAGGGAGAAGCATAATCAAGACCCGAGTCTACTCCAGTTTTGTGGAATAGACATTGTATATCCATCGTGGAGGGGTTCCAACAGAATAAGGGATTTATCCCAACGTGAAACTCGATGGATATACTTATTGAGATGTCTTTTTCCCGGGGGTTTAAATATAGAACTGGACCTCAACTGTTTCATTAATGATTATTGAGTTAACAGTTGGGGTCCAGGGCTGTATGTCACCCAGACCCAGAAATGATGATAGGTGGAATATCTGTAACACCAACGCAACCGAGAGACCACCTATGGGGAAGGGGATTAGTAGGGGAGACTATAGGTACATGATATTGTTTGATATTCTTTTGATCCTTATGTGTGTAGGAGTTGACCTTTGAGGTAGAAAAAGTGTCTCGTGTGAGTAATGTGGTAGATCCATGGGGTGTAAGAACCTTGTTTGGATTTTAATGGGTTTAGTTTTGATACTTATATTTCCAACCATTTAATAATTAATACATTTTAAATTTGTATATTTTTTATATGTTTTTTAGTTTATAGAAAGTCATATTTCTATTATTAATCTGTGGATGTCACTGTATACAGATAATGTATGATTTGCTGTGAGGATTGGTGATGTGCGCTCTCCATGGATGGTGTGCGCGATCACCAATCAGCTAGTGTTTTCTGACAGTGATATTGCTGTAGTATTTTGAGTAATAATGTTTTTTTGATGCCCTCTATCTCTGCTGCATAAAGCAATGTATACGTATGGTGCAAACGAAGACACAGGGAACGCGCAAGCGCAGTGTCATCAACATTGCGCGTCATATGGTGGGAGGGTATATAAGAAAGATTGCCAGTCCGTCTAGCCAATCCCATGAATAAGTCCTCCGTGACGAAACATGTCGGGGCGTGGCTATACGGCAATCGAAGAAGCTTGACGTAGGACGCTGTGACAGGGAGCGCCATACGAGTGAGCGGGGAAGCGGCTACGGGAGACTCCAGGGAACGGGTGAGAGTGTCACCATCCACTAGTTTACCTGGGTCCGCCATGACCACCATACGTCCAGGTTACCGTTTGAAGTGTTGTTGGTGATGACTATGATTGCTGTGCTTATTCGCTTGATTGAAATTTGTAAAATGTGAGTTCTATGGTGGAGGAGAGTGTCATTTTTTATTAAAGTTTGTTGCGTTACTGCACTATTGGATCGCTTTTCCTTTCTTTCATGTGGAGAGAGCATTTGCATATAAACTGCGGATAACTATACGGGGATTGATTGGAGGTTATCACTTTGCCCCCTACTGTGTGGGAAAAGCCTGTGAGCCGAACACGAGAGTGTAAGGCAAAAAGAGCTGGTGAGTTTACTCGCTGAAGGGGAGTGGAAGTCACAATCACAGCGGTGTGGTGGAAGATATTATCACTGAAGATCATATTTTTGATATTATCACCATTACTCACTACGTTTCGACTTAATTTTGGACTTTATATGTGGAACATTTTTTCTTTAGATTTAAGTTTATTACACAGATGGGTCGCACTATGTTTGTTTATTTGAAACACTTATTTATTTAGTGCTGTTAACAAACAGCTGTTAATGAGGTATCACATTTAGTAATCACTTATAATTTTTTTCTTTTAGATTTTTTTAGTATTTTTAGCGCTGCTATTTGATTACACTAGTGGTGAGGGTGAGTGTATAGTGTATCATTTATTTATAATTTACATGAGTTTGCATCATTAAGTGGCTGCTTAGAGTGAGGGGCTAATCCCATGAGCGCAGTGTTTGGCACATAGAAAGGGGCAGATCATCTGTGTACCATATCAACAATATATTTTAATTACATGTACTACCTGCCCTTTGGGTCCCGGGGCTCCGGGAGCTCTCCCATGCTAACCACTAATCCCCCCTTAGGAATATTCTGTGCTCTTACTTGGCACCGTACCCTGGTTTATAGATGTTCCCTATTATACAGTTTTATGTATTTTGTTTTTTTACATTTTTGATTACATGGCACCACCTAGTGGTCTATTTTAGTACATTCAGTATATTGTCCTATATGCAATTGTCAGGGTCCCAGCTTCCTACCTCTGTTCTCAACAGAACATATAGCTTTAACACTCTGCTAGATATGGTTTTTGGGACTCTTCTTATTTTTCTCTCTCTTTTCTCTCTTTCCCTGTCCTTTTCTGCTACTACCCTTCTGTCTTACATGTCTCCTTCTATTTGTTACCTTACCTCTCCCCTCTTCCCTCCTCGCCCCCTTCTCCTCCCCCCCTCCTGCTGGCTGGAACTGTCTCACGAGGGACTCTCGTTGTTTTATTTTCCTCCCCATTCCCAATATCCCCTAAAATGGCTGCTACTCCACCTCTTAATCTAGCTTCCTACAATTGTAGAGGTTTTAACACCCCAGAGAAATGTAGCCAGATCCTCTATCACTTTCACAAACAAAGAACCAACATCCTCTTTCTACAGGAAACCCACTTCCGGTCTGGTTCAACTACCACGATACGTAATCGTTACTACACTTCCTGGTTCCGCAGTACCAACCTGATTGCTAAATCCAAAGGGGTTTCTATTGCATTTCATAGGTCCTTTCACCCTGAAGTTCTTGACACGTGTACTGATGATCATGGTCCTTTTGTGTTTCTCAAATTAAAATTTAATAATTTTCTTTTTACAGTTGCCAATATATACGCCCCTAACACTGACCAGGCGCGTTTCCTATCATCCACTCTCACCAGACTAGCCTCTTTTGGAGGTCCCTGTGTTATCGTTGGAGGTGACTTCAATGTGGCTCTTTCCCCGTCTGCCGACACTTCTACAGGTAAGTCTTCCATAACCACGACCTCATTCTCACACATCAGGTCTCTTCTACATTCCCATCACTTAGTGGACATGTGGCGCATACACCATCCTACAGACAGAGATTTCACTTACTTCTCCATAGCTCACAACTCATATAGTAGATTAGACTATTTCCTCATTTCCCAATCCCTCTTAGACACACCACTACAAACCTCCTTGGGGCATGCCCTTTGGTCTGACCACTCTCTGGTTTACTTATCCTTTGCCCGACTCCCACAATTACGTAGAGGGAATTCTTGGCGTCTCAACGACAATCTTCTACGAGACTCAGTGTGTGTTGCTACAAGGCATACACACGCCATCCGCACACCATAAACTTTCATTGTATGCCGATGACTTACTCAATCATGCCCGCCAGCCCCATATAACCCTTCCTTCACTTTTCTTTCAATTCCAACGCTTTGGAAAGTTAAGTAATTTTAAACTTAATATCTCCAAGACTGAGGCCCTTAACATTTCTCTCCCTGCATCTACCATGTCCACACTCCAATCCAACTACTCATTTCATTGGCAGACCAAGGGCATCACTTACCTGGGAGTAATAATACTGGTTAACCTTTCCAATCTTTTTACATTAAACTATATTCCCCTCCTCTCCCGTCTCCGTAAAGACTTAGCTTCCTGGGGGGCCAAAACTATACCTTGGTTTGGACGCATTAATACCCTCAAGATTGACACTTTGCCCAAACTACTTTATCTATACCAGACCATACCGGTCATCATACCCAAATCCTTTTTCGCTACCCTGCGCTCTCTTTCCATCCGCTTTTTGTGGAATAAAGGATTATCTAGAATCAAATTTAAATTACTCACACGGCCAAAATTGCAAGGTGGTACAGGTTTACCAGATTTTTAGCTATATTACAAAGCTACATTAAATGGCGCGTATCCTTGAATGGTTCCCACGACCCTTTCAAAAAGCCTCGGTTATGGTTGAACAGGATATGTCCCCCGTCTTTCTAAGGGCTTTACTTTGGGGTTACAAGAGCAATTTACCAGCTCTGGCCAACTCTTCTCCTCTAACTACAACTGCCCTTGTGCTCTGGTATAGGAGAGGACTACGTGAGATCCTGTCTTCAGATCCATCTCCCTTATCACCACTTTTTGATAATCCAGCCTTTCCACAAGGTATAGGGGCTCATGCTCTAGACTCTTTCCGGCGCACCTCCTTGCCACAAGCTCATTCCTTCATTCATGCAGACAATGGAACTCCAAATATTCCAACGGGAAACCAGGACTGGCTCACCTCCCTACACCTCACTACCTTCACCAAACACCTTTTCGGTTCCTCTCAGATTCATCGCCCTCTGACTGAATTTGAACACATAAGCTCTCTTCAAGAATTACCTAGACATTTACTCTCACACATTTACAGCCTGATTCAAGCCCTCACACAAAATGACTTACCCACTTACACTAGAATGTGGTCGGCAGACTTAGGAAAGACCATCTCCAGAGCAGAATGACAAACTGCATTCCATTTCGCACACAAGTCCTCAATCTCTTGTTACTCACAAGAGAAGAATTTTAAGGTTATGTCAAGGTGGTACAGGGACCCCGCCACTCTACAAAAAATATTCCCCTCCACTCCATCTACCTGTTGGAGATGTTCTACTGCAACAGGATCGTACCTTCATGTCTGGTGGGAGTGTGATCGAATTTGACCCTTCTGGAAACAGGTATCCCAGGTTTATGAAAAAATTTATGATGATCCTTTGCAATTGACCCCTGAAATAGCTCTTCACTCTATCCTACCAGGATCAATATCCTCTCAAAAACGCTGTCTCCTACGTTTCTTCCTGTCTGCGGCTCGACAACTCATACCTCTTTTTTGGAAGACAACAACTATCCCCTCGTTAGCCCTTTGGACCTCCACTATGAATGATATCATGCGTATGGAAGAGATGTTGGTGCTAGACAATGATACCTACGAAAAATTCACAATACTATGGTCGGTCTGGCGACACTTCTCCTCAGACACACTGGTTACATTGCTCCCTACTTCCCTGACTCCAGCCTCTTCCATAAATTTGAATGCCCTCTGATCCCAGATTCATTCTTGAAACCGACAAACTAGAGTCCTTCCTCTCCGTTTCCAGCCAGCAGACCCCCCCCTTCCCCTCCTACCCTTTTCTTTCTCTTATCTTTCATCCTACTTCTCCCCCTTTTGTCTTTTCTTTTTCCATTTTACTATATTGATGTTTGACATAACATGTTTATATGATCTACTACTTTATAGCTGCCAGCTTTGCTGTGGGCGATAGCCATTTGACACGCTGGTTGTCCTTTTACAGTATATTATTTTATGTCAACTGTATTATTTCCTTTTGTTACTTCATACCAATAAAAACATTTTCAACTCTAAAAGTCTATGGTAGAAATCAAAAGTGCTCATTTTAAAGGCTTATACGCACGGTATTGTCATAAAAAAGTGTTTGGGGACCTGGCTCCTGCCCCAGGGGACATGTATCAATGCAAAAAAAGTTTTAAAAAGTCATTTTTTTCGGGAGCAGTGATTTTAATAATGCTTAAAGTGAAACAATAAAAATGTAATATTCCTTTAAATTTCATACCTGGGGGTGTCTATAGTATGCCTGTAAAGGGGCGCATGTTTCCCGTGTTTAGAACAGTCTGACAGCAAAATGACATTTCTAAAGGAAAAAAAGTCATGTAAAACTACTATCGCTAGCACCGGTTATAATGAATTGTCAGTCCGGCAATACACATAAAAGTTCATTGATAAAAACAGGGGAACCCCGAACCAAAATTTAAAAAAAAATGCGTGGGGGTCCCCCTAAATTCCATACCAGGCCTTTCAGGTGTGGTATGGATATTAAGGGGAACCCCGCACCAAAATAAAAAAAATGGCGTGGGGTCCCCCCAAAAATCCATACCAGACCCTTATCCGAGCACCCAACCTGGCAGGCCACAGGAAAAGAGTGGGGATGAGAGAGCGCCCCCCCAAACCATACCAGGCCACATGCCCTCAACATTGGGAGGGTGCTTTGGGGTAGCCCCCCAAAGCACCTTGTCCCCATGTTGAAGGGGAGAAGGGCCTCATCCCCACAACCCTTGCCCGGTGGTGATGGGGATCTGTGGGCGGGGGGGCTTATCGGAATCTGGAAGCCCCTTTAACAAAGGGACCCCCAGATCCCAGCCCCCCTGTGTGAATTGGTAATGGGGTACAAATGTACCCCTATCATTTCACAAAAAAGTGTTAAAAAAAGGTTAAAAAAAAGAGACGATTTTTGACAAGTCCTTTATTAATTTCTTCTTCTTTCCGCTTCTTCTTCAATATTCTTTCTTCTGGTCTTCCTTCGGTGTTCTTCTTCTTCCTCCATCTTCTTCTTCTCCATCTTCTTCTTCTTCTCCATCTTCTTCTTCCTCCGCTCTTCTCATCCCGCATCTTCCTCCGGCTTCTTCTCCGCTCTGTCTGCACGATCTGCCTCAGTGGGAGTCTTCCGCCGTGTGACGCTTCATGTTCTTCTGACACTTCTTATATAATAGAGGGTGGGACCACCTGGTGACCCCGCCCTCCTCTGACGCATGGGTACTTCACGGGGGCTTCCTTCTGACTTTCCCCGTGTTGTCAGAGGGGGGCAGGGTCACCCGGTTAAGTAACTGTCGATTACCCCGCCCCCTCTGACAACACGGGGAATGCCATAGGGAAGTCCCCGTGTGTCAGAGGAGGGCAAGGTCACCGGGTGGCCCCACCCTCTATTATATAAGAAGTGTCAGAAGTACTAAAGCGTCACACGTCAGAAGACTCCCACTGAGGCGGATCGTGCGGATGGAGCGGAGAAGAAGCCGGAGGAAGATGCATGACGAGAAGAGTGGAGGAAGAAGAAGATGGAGAAGAAGAAGATGGAGGAAGAAGAAGAACACCGAAGAAAGACCAGAAGAAAGAAGATGGAAGAAGAAGCAGAAAGAAGAAGTAATTATTAAAGGACTTGTCAAAAACCATCTCTTGGGTTTTTTAACCTTTTTGACACTTTTTTGTGAAATGGTAGGGGTACATTTGTACCCCATTACCAATTCACATAGGGGGGGCCGGGATCTGGGGGTCCCCTTGTTAAAGGGGGGCTTCCAGATTCCGATAAGCCCCCTACCCACAGTCCCCCACAACCACCGGCCAAGGGTTGCGGGGATGAGGCCCTTCTCCCCATCAACATGGGGACAAGGTGCTTTGGGGGGCTACCCCAAAGCACCCTCCCAATGTTGAGGGCATGTGGCCTGGTATGGTTCAGGAGGGGGGCGCTCTCTCATCCCCCCTCTTTTCCTGCGGCCTGCCAGGTTAATTTAGGGTGACCCCCACGCATTTTAAAAAAAAATTTGGTTCAGGGTTCCCCTGTGGGGAAATTCAATGCCATTTTTATCAATGAACGTTTATGTGTATTGCCAGACAGACAATCCATTATAGCCGGCGCTAGCGATAGCAGTTTTACGTGACTTTTTTTTCCTTTAGAAATGTCATTTTGCTGTCAGACTGTTCTAAACATGGGAAACATGCGCCCCTTTACAGGCATACTATAGACACCCCCCAGGTACAAAATTTAAAGGAATATTACACTTTTATTGTTTCACTTTAAGCATTATTAAAATCACTGCTCCTGAAAAAACGTCCATTTTTAAAACTTTTTTTTGCATTGATCCATGTCCCTTGGGGCAGAACCCAGGTCCCAAAACACTTTTTATTACAATAACTTGCATATAAGCCTTTAAAATGAGCACTTTTGATTATTCATGTCCCATAGACTTTAACAGTGTTTGCGTGTTCGAACAAATGTTTTGCCTGTTCGCATGTTCTGTATGCGAACTGAACCGGGGGGGGGGGTGTTCGGCTCATCCCTACCCACAAGCATAAACTTAAGAGCAGTAACAGACTGAAAAGCATGAAAGCTAAAAAGCGCAAATTGTCTCTCACCAATCTTCTACTAACACGAGATTAGCAAAAGGAGCCCAAAGGGTGGCACACTCGCTATTTCACTTAGTTTTTCTAGTCCCGTCATACGTGCTGTACGTCACCGTGTTCTGGACAGTTGGACTTAGGTCGGACTTTGGTTTAAACCTGTGTAGGCAAGGCAACTTGAGCGGAATTCCGTCAGAGTTCCGTTGGAGAAACCTTCGGAGTTTATTTCGACGGCAAAACCTGTCATGTGTATGTGGCATTACTGTACCCTCTGACCATATCTGCCAATCTTTAAGGGGTTTAATGGCCTTTTCCCCAAAACTAGACTTCATGCACTGTTCAACCGTCTGACTGTGGGAAGCCTTGCATTCCTTCCCTTGCACGGACTGCCATTGCCCATGGTGATTTGAATTGGCTTATTGTCTTACCCCTATGTCCAGGGAGACCATTGCACCCATTAAGGAGAGCAGCACCTGGTTCCTGGGGATCGACGGACTACAACCACTATATCTGGTCCAGTCCCCCAACTAGAAACCCTAACCAAGGAGTCAACTCTGGCTTGTTGTCCCAACACTTTTGGCACAGAACTACAGAGTACCACTCTTTTAACAACCCACTATTAACTATGCCAAATGATTAGTCAACAACCACAGATCAACCCCCGAATTATGTCTCTACCCCTCACAGTGTATGCATACACAAGTGCATTGCGCTGCACGACCGTACCCTGCATCCCCAGACTAAACTGCAGAGAAACTTACGCCCGCTTTTTCTACAGAACAACGTGGCTTCTCTCTGTACCTAGATATTACAACAATAACTTGGATGCCTCCTGTTTAATCTCTACCCAAAACTGTATTACAGTATAAAACTTAAATAGAATAAACAACTTGAATTAAATTTAAAAACCACAGTGATTTTGACCTTCCAAACAC
The DNA here is from genome assembly GCF_042186555.1 of Aquarana catesbeiana. Taxonomy (NCBI): domain Eukaryota; kingdom Metazoa; phylum Chordata; class Amphibia; order Anura; family Ranidae; genus Aquarana; species Aquarana catesbeiana. Next base: position 9,035,154 of record NC_133324.1, on the reverse strand, counting down.
AAATCAAAAGACCCCAAGCTCCTCCCACCAACTTCCTGATGCACACCTGAACAGGAAGAGGGAAGGGGAGGGGAAGCCTTGAATAGCTTCATATAGATATTAAAAACTGCAGGCTATACAATACAAACCTCAGCTCTAAAAACCCAAAACAATAGGTGGTCGGGGGAATGAATTGCCCTCTGAAAACTCCCAAACAATTAAAAATAAAAATAACACACACCGTTTTAAAAGTACAAAAACTCACTTAAAGCTAGTAAATTCAGTGCAAAGTAGACCGCATGGCTACACACACACACAAAGGAATTGGAGCAGCTTCCCCTCTAGGGTGACCCACAGGTCAAACAGCACAAAATCCTTAAACTGCACCTCTCAAAATGGCCAACAACAATGGCTGCATGGCAGACAACAGCAAAAGAAAAGAGCAGACGAAAGCCAGGCCACAACAAAATGGCACCATTAACACATGAAATGCAGTTGTTGATCCCACCAAAATCGAGATTTCTTCACTAGGAACATAAACTTCTCCCCACAAAATTACACATTTGAGACACCAAATGAACACTTACAAACATTTCATTCTACATACCACTAGGGACCTTGGCAGGCCTCAAACACAGGCTCTCCAACCAAACACATCCAAAAAAGCCAATGTTACATAAAACACACAAAAAATGATAGTTGTAACAAATGAACATCGAGCCATGGCCGCACGGCGACCACAAAATGGCCGATGACAAAAGGGCCACACTAAGACACCAACACATGAAATGTAGTTGTTGATCCCACCAAAAACAGACTTCTTCACTAGAATCTTTCTCCACAAAGCCACACACTTGAGACACCACACTTACAAACATTTTAGGAACAGTTCCACTAGGGACCTTGGCACACAACAATTTTACATATAACACATAATAACACGGCTCAAACATACACTCTTGTTCCCACACAAAGTTCACACACTTATTCTGGCATCAGCAACCCATAGGAACTAGAACAAAAATTGTTCCCCCATGCTTTTGTCCACAGGAAGTAACCAACTTTCACTATTGTAAATGATGGGACAGCCATGCTTGGCCACCCCCAAGCCGCATGGCCACTTGAATATGCGGCAGCCATTTTCAAGAGCAACTTAAAGACAAACCCTTTACTTAAAAATATTTTTACACTTATGGGGACATGTGTTTGGGTCCCATACAAAGGTAATAATCACAATTCATCCATTTCTATTTCTCATATACATCACAAACATATTACACATAACTTAGTTCTGAACGTTGGAAAGTCAACAGATACACAGGACCATCAACAATACTGGCTGCCCCTCCCCCGTTCACCCTCAAGGCCACTTGAATATGCATCAGCCATTTTCAAACCAAGCTTTCAAAACTACTTCAATACAAACCATCTGTGTCTTGAGTCAGTTAAACAATCTACACGACCCATGCAATCTACTTGTAATCACAATACTTATTACAAAACATACAGTTAATTACACATAACAAACATACAATAAAAATTCCAGCATTATACCAAAAGATGAAAATTTTGTTCTTTTGCAAAGCAGAACCGCCCTTTACGCATCACACAGCCTAATGATCCAATTGTGAAGGAGGTTCTGTTCACTTCTAAGGTCCTGACTCGCCATCTTAACTGTTGTGGATATTCCACTATACTCTTGCGCAATTAAGCGCCCTTTCAGCATAGTGGTATAATGCATCCTTAAATAACCCATGTCTCCCCCTTTCCTCAGTAAACAGACATTACAACAGCTTACGTTCTCATCTCAGCACGACTGCCCCACCGAGCAGTGCACTGGCTCTTTAATTCAAACAAAACAAAAGCAATCACAAACAGGAAGTCCTGCCTCCAACAGCCAATCACCTCCTACACAGGATGTGACCTCACAGGATATGACCAAATAAGGATATGACAACACAGGATGTAACAACACAGGATGTGAATGTCAACACAGGAAAAATGAATTTATACAACAACCAATGAAACAATGACTATAATTCCTGCTGATGGGAGATTATCTACAGGTGTATGCTCATGGCATCATAAATATGTTGATCAGGTATACAGGGGTGACACGAGCGCACATCCGCTAAAGCGATAATGTCTTTGCAGAGTGAACACATCCCCCCCGACAGATGTATCCTCACTCCACAAACACCTCTCTCCAAACCTAAGGAAGTTTTCCATTACCTAACTGATCTCAACCAGTGTCAGTCTGCCCCAATCAGTTCTTTAGAGCGGGTTGCGGGAGAACTAACACTGGGAGACACTTTGACAATACATATTAAAATACATCTTTATAAAATTTCCACAACAAGCAGACATGACGGTGTACATATATGTAGAGATTGCAGTAGAGAGTGTGCTGGAGCAGACATGACAGTGTACATATATGTAGAGATCGCAGTAGTTTCTGCTGGAGCAGACATGACGATGTACACATATGTAGAGATTGTAGTAGAGAGCGTGCTGGAGCAGACATGATGGGGTGATACATGCAGAGATTACAGTAGAGAACGTGCTGGAGCAGACATGGCAGTGTACATATATGTAGAGATTGTAGTAGAGCGTGTGCTGGAGCCGACATGATGGTGTACATACTGTATATGTAGAGATTGCAGTAGAGCACGTGCTGGAGCAGACATGACAGTGTACATATATGAAGAGATTACAGTAGAGAGCGTGCTGGAGCAGACATGATGGTGTACATATATGTAGAGATTGTAGTAGAGAGCGTGCTGGAGCAGACATGATGGGGTACATACATGCAGAGATTACAGTAGAGAGCCTGCTGGAGCAGACATGGCAGTGTACATATATGTAGAGATTGTAGTAGAGAGCGTGCTGGAGCAGACATGATGGTGTACATATATGTAGAGATTGTAGTAGAGAGCGTGCTGGAGCAGACATGATGGGGTACATACATGCAGAGATTATAGTAGAGAGCATGCTGGAGCAGACATGGCAGTGTACATATATGTAGAGATTGCAGTAGAGCACGTGCTGGAGCAGACATGACGGTGTACATATATGTAGAGATTGCAGTAGAGAACGTGCTGGAGCAGACATGACGGTGTACATACTGTATATGTATATGCAGAGATTGCAGTAGAGCGCGTGTTGGAGCAGACATGATGGTGTACATATATGAAGAGATTACAGTAGAGAGTGTGCTGGAGCAGACATGATGGTGTACATACTGTATATGTATATGCAGAGATTGCAGTAGAGCGCGTGTTGGAGCAGACATGATGGTGTACGTACTGTATATGTAGCGATTGCAGTAGAGCGCGTGCTGGAGCAGACATGACGGCGTACATATATGAAGAGATTACAGTAGAGAGTGTGCTGGAGCAGACATGACGGTGTACATATATGCAGAGATTGCAGTTGGAAAGTGTCACGGGCATGGCCAGAGCGGAGGCTGTTGGAGAGGACTGTGTGAAGCCCGGTGCCCACAAGACTGTCATCTGGTCTGGGTACATTTTGTAGTAAATTAGGTCATGTTAATTAGGTTAGCTTTGAGTCATCCCTGATATAAAAAGGTCTGTGAGATCTCAAAATAAAGGCAGTTCTGATGTACTCCAAGACTGGTGTTGTCTAGTTCTTGGGGTTTCTATAGCCAGATCCATTGGACTCGTGTTCCAGAACTTAGGAAGCGGTATACAGACGGAAGCACTCAAGCGGAGTGTGGGGCGTTCTGTGACATTGGTGGCAAGCAGCGGGAAAGCTTCCTGAAGTCTGAAGTCTGGGACATCCAAACCTCCAACTGGATCCAAGATCAGCATAGCAGACTTCAGTCACCCCAGCGGAGATATGGACCTGGCATCAGAATTCCCGGGGCTGCTGCGGATCATCCTTTCAACGTACACCAGGACTGTGTCTGAGGATGAATACCTGGAGCTCAGGCAGCTGATTCGGGTGGAGCTCTGGATTGCAGCCCTCCGTCTCGCTGGTATAAAACAGGGCAAGTGCTTTCCAACCCAAGAGCAACGGGCCAGTGACCAACGGGCATTGCGGATGGCATTCCTGGGAGAGCAGCCCCAGGAGCAATGGGTGACTGAGTTGGACAGGTTGGTCCAGCAGGAGATAGAGCTGGACAATCGATATCGGGCTCTGCAATGGCACGCAGAGGAGGGATATTTAGGGGAGACAACAGAATGCTCTCCGGAGGGATATGACTTTGGCGGCCCTGGATTGCTGTGGGAGAACCTTACAGATCTTTTTATGTTTGGCGATGAAGGGGAACCTGACTTTGAGGACATGAGAGACTATAGAGAGTCTATGCTCGGTCTTGCAGGGGTCTCAGAGCTCAAACCTGATCTGGACCATTTGCTAAGGAAGGAGCAGCATCTGGAAAGGGCATACAGGAAACTGCTAGAACAAGTTCAGCAGCATGCCAGAGAATCGGCAGTGGAAAATCCGGAGATTGCCGTCCCCAAACCTGAAGTGCTGACAACAGGGCAGAGCTCTGCTAACCTCTGTCCAGAAATGATAACATCTTCTGGGTTCCATGGACAGGAGATGGTGAACCCCTATTCCCCGACATCAGTTGCAGAGACATGGGATTTGATAGACTTTTCTGCTGAGGAAGAACAACCTGATGAGCCTCCAGCAGAAGAGCTGCTATCAGGGCCAAAGTTCACTGTGTTCTGCCCAGCACCAACAGTGGCTTCGGCCTTCCTGAGAGAAGAGGTAGTCAGCCTTTCTCCCACAACACTGACAGGGACATGTGATTTTCCGCCAGCAGCATCTATGGAGTTAAAACAAACTTCTCCAGCTGAAGATCTGGTAACTGAACAGAGGGTCCAAGACCTCTGTCCCACACTTTTACCACTTCCAGAGACTGGGGATTTAATAGACATTTCTGTAGAGGAGGAACCACCTAGCAAACCCCCAGCAGAAGTGCTGGCAACCGGACAGAGGGTCCAAGACCTCTGCCCCACACCTGCAGCAATTGTGGAGGCTCAGGGTGAGAAGATGGCAATCACTTCCCAGCAGCAGATACAGGGGGAGAAGGGAGAGGAGGTGTGTGTTGTCCCTCCCCAACAGTTGGCCAGGGTGGAGGAAGTGGGCTTTCCTCCCCAGCAAAGATCCGTGTACCTGGGAGACAGTACCATCGACATGTCGTCCCAGCAGCCAGATGAGGGAATGGAAAAGGAAGCAGCCGGCTCACCTCCCCAATGGCAGCTACACAGTTTGGGAGTGGAGGAAGCCAGCTGCCTGCCCCAACAGTTAGCCGGAGCAGAGGATGCGGAGTCCCCAGCAGAAGTGCTGGCAACAGGGCAGAGTGCTACCAACCTCTGCCCAGCACCGGCAACAACTACAGAGTTCCAGGGAGGCGGGGCAGTCGGCCTCCCTCTCCAACAGTTAGCCGGAACAGATGGTGTGGGGTTTCCAGCAGAAGGGCTGGCAACAGGGCCGAGGACTGCTGGACTCTGCCCTCAACTAACAGAGGATGGATTTCCTGTGAAGGTGGATGGAACTTCAGTCTCCACCTGTATACCCCAGGGATGCTGGGCAGTGGGCCCAGATCCCCAACAGCATGACAGAGTGAGCCCAGTCACCCTGTCTTCTCTCCAGCGGCAGATATGTTCTCTGAGAGAGGCAGAGGATGGCTGGGTGAGTAATGCACTGTTTGGGATAATTTGTTTGGGGTACTGTGTGGGTACAGGCAGTAGAGGACTGGAGCTGTTTACTAACTTCGGAGTCAACCCGTCTGGGGTCTCCTCCTGTGTTAGTCTCCTGCCGAAAGGGGAGAAATGTCACGGGCATGGCCAGAGCGGAGGCTGTTGGAGAGGACTGTGTGAAGCCCGGTGCCCACAAGACTGTCATCTGGTCTGGGTACATTTTGTAGTAAATTAGGTCATGTTAATTAGGTTAGCTTTGAGTCATCCCTGATATAAAAAGGTCTGTGAGATCTCAAAATAAAGGCAGTTCTGATGTACTCCAAGACTGGTGTTGTCTAGTTCTTGGGGTTTCTATAGCCAGATCCATTGGACTCGTGTTCCAGAACTTAGGAAGCGGTATACAGACGGAAGCACTCAAGCGGAGTGTGGGGCGTTCCGTGACAGAAAGCATGCTACAGCAGCCATGACAGTGTACAATGCAGAGTTTGCTGTCAGAGAGTGTGCTGGAGTCAGAGGCGGCTCTAGGCTTTGTGAGGCCTTAGGCAAAACTTCGACATGAGGCCCCACTGATGCCCTTGAACTATGCAGCAGGCCATCCCAGATTGAGATGCTCATGCGGTGGATGGGAAAAGTGACGTGCGCAGACGCAACATTACTCCTCATTGGTTGGTAGGCAGAACATCATGAGTCTTAGGTTACGCGAGAAGTGAGTGTAACAGGGCTTTTAACGTTGCCTGCATACAGCGGCATTAAGATGTCCTGTCATCTCTAAAATAAAGGGCTGCAGATCAGATGTTCGGCATGCTTAAGTGAGACAGGGCTCTTAATGCTGCCTGAGCACAGCAGTGTTAAGGTCCCCTGTCAATCAAAACTGGGGTAATGTGTGTTGCACTAACCCTGAAGGAGCCGCTTGGTAATTTTGGGTTCCCTGTTCTGCGCCTCAACTCCAAGAACACCCTCAGCCCCTCTGACACACCTGGTTGATTGAATCACTACAGACACACATAGCGTATAGTACCTTTCACCTTACTGTAGGATATAGGCAATAAACAATTACACATGTGTTTAGTGGTAGACACTATTTGTCTAGAATTAGGAACTTGCATAAATGATAAAAAATGCAGTTCACAAAGCAGAGTAGAACTACCCTCAGGTAATAAAGGTAAACAAATATATCTATAAAAGCAGCTCTATATCAATAGCAAAAATATCAATACGAGAAAAGGTAAATCAATATTTAGCAACACAACTGTAATCTAAACGTGTCTAAAGGAATAGCAGTTTCCTAATTGTTTTCGAGTGCACTCAAAAAAATGAGAGAAGGTGGGGTCCCCCTTTAAGTGGCAACAACAAACTGTGCAGGGCCAGTGCAAGTGGCCCATTGAAACACCAAATCAGCTCATCCATGCCCACCTGGTTTTTCAATGCAGCCTCACCAGTGCCGCCTCATCAGTGCCCATCAATGCAGACTCATCAGTGCCCATCAATGCAGACTCATCAGTGCCCATCAATGCAGACTCATCAGTGCCCATCAATGCAGACTCACCAGAGTTGTAGTTTCCTCTGCCCTGCTCGGGAGCTTGAGCGCGGACTACAACTCCCGGAATGCAACAGCAGCTGGCTGGGCCGCCGGCCCAATTTCCTACAGGAGAAAAAAAAAGGCAGTGAGCAGCAGCTGCCAGCTGTTTTCAACATAGATTAGAGTGGCCTAGGGGGCACTCTGCCCCCCCGGCCCAGCCTGTCCCTGACGTCATACATGACACTTCCCAGTCTGTGTACAGGAGGGTGGTTGAGTGGATGAAGGTCTGCTGAGCTAAGGCTGCCCTTCCCAGTGCCACCCATCATTACATGGTCAAGGGGGTTGCACATTGTGTCAGTGGTGCAAGTGATAGGTGGCTTCCCAGCCACTTGTAACACTTCCAGATGAAAGGCGACAGTCAGCTTTACTATAGTACACACACTTTGAGCTGCTATAGGGGCTGGGGATTAGGATTTTACTACCCCCCTATCCTGGTGCCCTGAGGTGGCTGCTTAAGCCACCATATGGTAGTGCTGGCCATAGCCCTAGGGCCACTACAGTTATAGGGCAGTCTTTAGGCTCGGTTCACACCAGTGTGCTGTGCAACCTCACATGTGATTCGCACCACATTGCAGTGCAAATCACATGTGAAGTCTGTGCTATGCGATTTCTGCCATACAGATAGTATTGCTGAATTTGCATCGCATTTGGACCAAGGTCATGCAGGACCCTTTTTTGGTCCACACCAGAATTCATGTCTAAATTGACAGTTTACATAGCAATATGTGAACCGATCTGGGGGTGTCATTAACTTTGTATTGACACTTTCAGCGGTTCCCATAAGGCAGTTTGAACCGAGTCAGGTGCGATGCAGGAACCGGCAGCGGATTCACAGGGTTCTCGCATTGCACCAGTGTGAACCGAGCCTAAGTGTTGGTTCACACTGCAGCGATGTGGGAACCCTGCGAATCCGCTGCGGGTTCCCGTATTGTATGTCTTCCGGTGGCAGTTCACACTGCCCTATGCGAACTGCTTGGAGTGTCAATACAAAGTTAAGGACACCACCAAATCAGTTTGCATATCGCAGTGTGAACTGCAAATTCGGACAGGAATCAGATCACATGGATGTGAACACCCATGTGTTCCGATTCTGCTGCAGATCAGAAAAGAGGTCCTGTGCGAGTTTGGTCTGAATGCAATACGAATTCAGCCATACAATGTGTATGGCTGAAATCGCTTAGAAGTCTCATGTGATCTGCACTGCAGTGTGGTACAAATCACATCCGATGTTGAACATCGCTGCAGTGTGAACTAGCACTAAGTCCTAAATCTTCATCTCTTGCAGCTGTGAATAGGGCCTGCGGGCAGTATTAGGGCCAAAGAATACCAGGGTGGGAAGTTCCCATAGATGGCAGTAGATAATGGCCGACTGGCCCTCTTACCTGACCTGGGGATACAGCAACAATGGTTCCTCTGATCAGGAGTTAGCTCATTCTGGGTTGCCTGTGGCGACTCCGCTGGGTAGTGCCCAGATCTGTATTCTGGAAATAACTTCATGCCTTTCTTCAGAAGTGATGGTGATAGGCAGTGTGTATTTCTCTGTGGTGGTGCAGTGCAGTGTGTATTTCTTTGTGGTGGTGCAGTGCAGTGTGTATTTCTTTGTGGTGGTGCAGTGCAGTGTGGATTTCTCTGTGGTGGTGCAGTGCAGTGTGGATTTCTTTGTGGTGGTGCAGTGCAGTGTGGATTTCTTTGTGGTGGTGCAGTGCAGTGTGGATTTCTCTGTGGTGGTGCAGTGCAGTGTGGATTTCTCTGTGGTGGTGCAGTGCAGTGTGGATTTCTCTGTGGTGGTGCAGTGCAGTGTGGATTTCTCTGTGGTGGTGCAGTGCAGTAGGATTCTCTCTCTCTCTGGTGGTGCAGTGCAGTGGGATTCTCTCTCTCTCTGATGGAGTTCTGGGTGCACTTCCCAAAATTCCCCCGGGATTCTGGATCTCTCTCCCTCCTCTTCAGCTGGGCATGCTGGGGGCTGCAGTTTCTTCCCTTAGTTTTGCAATGTCCACCATTCGAGACTACATTTCCCACAATCCTCCTCTGTTTCATTTTAGTGGTTTTTCCTCCTTGTCCAATAGGAAGGAGGGGGAAGAAACATGAGTACAGTGGTGAGAGGAGGAGAGGGGGGGAGAAGAGCCCACAGCAGCTTCTCTCTCTCCACACAGACACAGACAGCTGCTCCGTTTTTCTGCTGCTCTGCTCAACTCTGGCAGGAGGAAGGAGGGGGGATGGGTGGGAAGCAGAGAGAGAGAGAATGCCCTCCAGTCTTTTAGCGGCGGCTCGAGCAGGGGGGTGAAGGAGGTCTCCTCTGACCCGCTCCTGTCATTTGCCGGCGGCACATATCAGGCAAATTTGGCTATGGCGAGGCCCCTATGATGGCAAGGCCTGAGGCGATCGCCTAATTTGCCTAATTGGAGAGCCACCTCTGGCTAAAGTAACACCCTCTGTGATGGGAGTTACTTTGGGTGGGGGGCTTATGGAACCCAGCTTACCTTAGAGTGCTCTGGAAACTCCTTGTCCAGCTCCCCCAGCCCCTCCTATGTGTAAGTAATCCTGTGTCTAATAGGGGCACAATGTGACTGAGAACCCATCGGGTCTGTCTTAACCAGACTCACACCGTACTCAGCATTAGGGATGAGCCGAACACCCCCTGTTTGGTTCGCACCAGAACTTGCGAACAGGCAAAAAATTAGTTCGAACACGCGAACACCATTAAAGTCTATGGGACACGAATGAATAATCAAAAGTGCTAATTTTAAAGGCTTATATGCAAGTTATTGTCATAAAAAGTGTTTGGGGACCTGGGTCCTGCCCCAGGGGACATCGATCAATGCAAAAAAAAGTTTTAAAAACGGCCGTTTTTTCGGGAGCAGTAATTTTAATAATGCTTAAAGTGAAACAATAAAAGTGCAATATTCTTTTAAGTTTCGTACCTGGGGGGTGTCTATACTATGCCTTTAAAGGGGCCCATGTTTCCCGTGTTTAGAACAGTCTGACAGCAAAATGAAATTTCAAAGGAAAAAAAGTCATTTAAAACTACTCGCAGCTAATAATGAATTGCCGGTCCGACAATACACATAAAAGTTAATTGATAAAAACGGCATGGGAATTCCCCACAGGGGAACCCTGAACCAAAATTTAAAAAAAAAAATGATGTGGGGGGTCCCCCTAAATTCCATACCAGGCCCTTCAGGTCTGGTATGGATATTAAGGGTAACCCTGGCCAAATTTTTTTTAAAGAAATGGCTAGGGGTCCCCCTCAAAATCTATACCAGACCCTTCAGGTCTGGTATGAATTTTAAGGGGAACCCCACGGCAAAATTAAAAAAAAATGGCGTGGGGTCCCCCCAAAAATCCATACAAGACCCTTATCTGAGCACGCAACCTGGCAGGCCGCAGAAAAAGAGGGGGGATGAGAGAGCGCCCCGCCTCCTGAACCATACCAGGCCACATGCCCTCAACATTGGGAGGGTGCTTTGGGGTAGCCCCCCAAAACACCTTGTCCCCATGTTGATGGGGACAAGGGCCTCATCACCACAACCCTTGCCCGGTGGTTGTGGGGGTCTGTGGATGGGGGGATTATTGGAATCTGGAAGCCCCCTTTAACAAGGGGACCCCCAGATTCCGGCCCTCCCCCCTGTGTGAAATGGTAATGGGGTACAAAAGTACCCCTACCATTTCACAAAAAAGTGTCAAAAATGTTAAAAATGACAAGAGACAGTTTTTGACAATTCCTCTATTTAAATGCTTCTTCTATCTTCTATCTTCTTTCTTCTATCTCCTATCTTCCTTCAGTTTCTTCCTCCATCTTTTTCTTCTTCTGGTTTATCTGGTTCTTCTGGTTCTTCCTCCGGTGTTCTCGTCCGGCATCTTCCTCCGCGGTGGCGGCGTCTTCTTCCCTTCATCTTCTGGCCCGCTCCGCATCCAGCATGATGGGAGGCTCCCGCTGTGTGACGCTTCTCCTTTTCTGACGGTTCTTAAAAAATGGAGGGTGGGACTACCCGGTGACCCCGCCCCCCTCTGACGCACGGGGACTTGATGGGGACTTCCCTGTGGCATTCCCCGTGACGTCAGAGGGGGTGGGGTCACCCGTGATGTCAGAGGGGGTGGGGTCACCCGTTACTTAACGGGTGACCCCGCCCCCTCTGACATCACAGGGAATGCTACAGGGAAGTCCCCGTCAAGTCCCTGTGCATCAGAGGGGGGCGGGGTCACCGGGTGGCCCCGCCCTTTGTTATTTAAGAACCGTCAGAAGAGGAGAAGCGTCACACAGTGGGAGCCTCCCATCATGCTGGATGCGGAGCGGCCCAGAAGACAAAGGGAAGAAGACCCCGGCGCCGTGGAGGAAGATGCTGGATGAGAACACCGGAGGAAGAACCAGAAGAACCAGAAGAAAAAGAAGATGGAGGAAGAAACCGAAGGAAGATAGAAGATAGAAGAAAGAAGATAGAAGAAGCATTTAAATAAAGGAATTGTCAAAAACTGTCTCTTGTCATTTTTAACATTTTTGATACTTTTTTGTGAAATGGTAGGGGTACTCTTGTACCCCCTTACCATTTCACACAGGGGGGAGGGCCGGAATCTGGGGGTCCCCTTGTTAAAGGGGGCTTCCAGATTCTGCTAAGCCCCCCACCCTTGTCCCCATCAACATGGGGACAAGGTGTTTTGGGGGGCTACCCCAAAGCACCCTCCCAATGTTGAGGGCATGTGGCCTGGTATGGTTCAGGAGGGGGGGCTCTCTCTCGTCCCCCCCCTCTTCTCCTGCGGCCTGCCAGGTTGCATGCTCAGATAAGGGTCTGGTATGGATTTTTGGGGGGACCCCATGCCATTTTTTTTTTGGCACGGGGTTCCCCTTAAAATCCATATCAGACCTGAAGGGTCTGGTATAGATTTTGAGGGGGACCCCACACCATTTTTTTTTAATTTTGGCCGGGGTTCCCCTTAATATCCATACCAGACCTGAAGGGCCTGGTATGGAATTTAGGGGGACCCCCACAACATTTTTTTTTAATTTTGGTTTGGGGTTCCCCTGTGGGGAATTCCCATGCCATTTTTATCAATGAACTTTTATGTGTATTGTCGGACCGGCAATTCATTATTAGCCGCGAGTAGTTTTAAATGACTTTTTTTCCTTTGAAATGTCATTTTGCTGTCAGACTGTTCTAAACACGGGAAACATGCGCCCCTTTACAGGCATACTATAGACACCCCCCAGGTAAGAAATTTAAAGGAATATTACACTTTTATTGTTTGACTTTAAGCATTATTAAAATCACTGCTCCTGAAAAAACGTCCGTATTTAAAACTTTTTTTGCATTGATCCATGTCCCCTGGGGCAGGACCCGGGTCCCCAAACACTTTTTATGAAAATACCATGCATATAAGCCTTTAAAATTAGCACTTTTGATTTCTCCCACAGACTTTTAAAGGGTGTTCCACGGCTTTCGAATTTCCGCGAACACCCCAAATTGTTCGCTGTTCGGAGAACTGGCGAACAGCCGATGTTCAAGTCGAACATGAGTTCGACTCGAACTCGAAGCTTATCCCTACTCAGCATTTTGTGTTACCCCTGTTTTCCTGGGTTCTATATGTGTGGTTTGTGTAGAAAGAATGAAGGGGCTCTTTCATTTGGCACAGAAATATTTCTGAACAATATCCTTTAAGAAATATATGAAGATAAATTCCACCTTTCAGACTGCTGGAATATTGTATGTGCTTGGACTCATAGACTGTTGCAGTCTTTTTACCGGATCATTTGAGGTGTGGCTGTATCCCATTGTTCTATTGTTTCTGTCTGCCTTGGGAGCAACCTATTATGGGATGTATACAGTATGTGTATGTGGCTGAGCTGCTAGAGAGGAGGGGGGATTTCTCCTGCAGCCCTTCCTAAAGGCCGTCTGTGTGTCTCTTGTTACTATATATAGTTTATTGCACCCTGTGTCATTATGCAAAGAAGGGGGATTGTCCCCTGAGTGTATATCTCTTTGTGCCTGTGTTTGAATAAATAGTTGTATGCTTTTTTCCACCCTACACTGATGTCTTGACAAGTGAATGGGCTGGCTAAGGGATCTTGGATCGTGCTGGTACCAGGTAAGGGAATCTGATATGGCAGACATATTCTTCTTGAGTACGGGGGTCCGTCACACCCTGTGCTCCACCAGGTACACCATGGGGTTGATTTACTAAAGACCAATAGACTGTGCACCTTGGAAAGTGCAATTTCACTCTGCAAGTGCAGCTGCTCTAGAGCTTAGTAAATGAGGTAAAGCTTCACTTTGCAAAGAATACCCAATCACATGCAAGGAAAATAAAAAAACAGCATTTTTGCTTACACATGATTGGTTGATGAAAGTCAGCAGAGTTTCTGCTCATTTACTAAAGTGGTGTTCCACCCAAAAAAAAATGCATGAAAATTCCTAAAAAAAAATAAAAAAAAATTTGGATTTTTTTTTTTACTCACCTCTAAATGCTTGTTGCTAGGGAGTCCCTCGTAGTCTGTCTCTTTCAGTTCCTGGGCTGGTGACATCACTTCCCCCTTGGCACAGGAAGAGCTCAGCTCTGCGCCCTCCCACTTGTCAATCATCTGGGACCCATTACAGGTCCCAGGTGACTGAGCGGCCAATCACAGAGCGAGGCACCGCTCGCACATGCGCAGTGGGTGCCCGGCTGTGAAGCCACAGCCCGGCGCCCACAGTTGCAATGCCGGCGCTGCCAAACGGAGGGGGAGATGAGCGGGGCTTCGATCGCCTGCATCGCTGGACCCTGGGACAGGTAAGTGTTCAATTAAAAGTCAGCAGCTGCAGTATTTGTAGCTGCTGACTTTTAATTTTTTTTTTTTTAATGGGCCCTCCTCTTAAGCTCTGGAGCATCTGCTCTTGCAGTGTGCAACTGCACTTTCCAAAGTGCACAGTCTTTTTGCCTTTAGTAAATCAACCCCCATGTTTGGCTTCTCCTCGTGTCTCTTGGTCAGGTCTGACAGAAGTTATGCAAATCAAGATATAAAACGCTGCGCTATCAAAATGATAAATATAAATATATAATTAAAAGAGTGGTATTGTGCTCTCTCGTGACATGTATAAAATGTCCAAAATACTATACATTAATGTGCAATAAACATCAATAAATAAATGAATTACTAAGAGTGCTTCAATAAGCCTGTGAAAAATATATATAAATATTCCAAAATATTTGTGCAATATTCAAACAAATACTAAATAAATATTTCAAGAAAAAAATCATCCATGCAATTCAGTATTGCATCCATGCAATGCAGTGCTGAATCTCTGTAATTCAGTGATAGTGCAATGTTCAAACAATATTAGATAAAAAAGTCCAAAGAAATATCATTCGTGCGATTCAGTGCTGCATCCATGTAATTCAGTGTTGCATCTGTACGATTCGGTGCTGTGTAGCTTAGTGCTATGATCAAATTAACAGTCCATAAACTTTCCAAAATCCATCCATGTGTTTCACTGAACACAACTAAAGTGCTGTGTGCTCATATAAGTGCTCCCCCCCCAGGTGATAGCCCCTCACCTTAGGGCGTGTGACCTTGCGATTAAGCTTGGTCAAAATGTGCCTTAGAACCTCTATGGGTTCGGTATTGTATGTTGGATCCTGGATAGGTTACACTTGTGCCTCTGTTCCTCACAGCAGTCCAGTTTATACCTCGTTATATCAATATAAAGAGAACTTCATGGTGCAGTATGTATTACCTTTATTTAAAATCACAATAAAAACCCACAATGGGTACTCACAATGTCAAGGCGCTTACAGTGTGCCACTCTAAAACAGCGGGAACGATCGGGTGACGGCGGCCGGTAATGGGGTGGCGTACTAATCGTTCCCAACAGATGGTGTGTGTAGCGTTCCGTCCTGTCCCCTTCCCCTATGCGTGTCGATACAAGGGGTATTTCATATCTTGATCAGGGGGTGATTTCACTTGATTAGTGCGCCACCCCATTAACGTCCGCCATCACCCGATCATTCCCGCTGTTTTAGAGTGGCGCACTGTAAGCGCATTGACATTGTGAGTACCCATTGTGGGTTTTTATTGTGATTTTAAATAAAGGTAATACATCACGAGAGAACACAATACCACTTTATTAATTATATATTTATATTTATCATTTTGATAGCACAGCGTTTTATAACTTGATTTGACTATCTTGCATGGTATATGAGACATGCGTAACGTTAGCAGCTGATCATTTGTAAGATACACTACTTTGGAGACCTGATTTGGTCAACGACCTGGAGGCTCACAGGACTACTAATTAGCATCTCGAGAAGTTATGCAACACCCGGCTCTGCCCACAGTAAATGACCTTGAACGACTCTTGACCACCAACACGTGCAATAAATTACCGCATGAGAAAATGTGATAGTTACCGCACAATCTAATGAATACCACTGTCATTATTTAACACTAACTTCTTAGTGAATCTACTTTTCACAACTGATTTATCACATTTTTTGCTGTTATTTAACTCTTATGCAGCGTACACACAGACGGACTTTTCGACCGGTCTGGTCTGACGGTCTATCCGACAGCCATGCAGACCAATTTGATGCAGTGTGCAGCATATGGTCTGAGTACTGACAGGGTGACCCTCCCAACCCCTTCAACCTCTGCAGCAGTTCTGGCAGCACTCATATGTTTATTTCCCAAAGACAACCTCTGGATATGACGCTGAGCACTTGCACTAAACTTCTTTGGTTGACCATGGTGAGGCCTGTTCTGAGTGGAAACTGTCCTAATAAACCGCTGTATGGTTTGGCCACCGTGCTGCAGCTCAGTTTCAGGGTCTTGGCAATCTTCTTATAGCCTAGGCCATTTTTATGTAGAGCTTTTTAAGATCCTTAGAGAGTTTTTTGCCATGAGGTGCCATGTTGAACTTCCAGTGACCAGTATTAGAGAGTGAGAGCAATAACACCAAATTTAACACACCTGCTCCCCATTCACACCTGAGACCTTGAAACACTAATGAGTCACATGACATCGGGGAGGGAAAATGGCTAATTGGGCCCAAGTTGGACATTTTCACTTAGGAGTGTACTCACTTTTGTTGCCAGCAGTTTAGACATTAATGGCTGTGTGTTGAGTTATTTTGAGGGGACAGCAAATTTACACTGTTATACAAGCTGTACACTCACTACTTTATATTGTAGACAAGTGTCATTTCTTCAGTGTTGTCACATGAAAAGATATAATAAAATATTTACAAAAATGTGAGGGGTGTACTTACTTTTGTGAGATACTGTGTGTGTGTGTATATATATATATATATATATATATATATATATATGTTTTGTCTTGCTTTTCAATTTTAAACTGAATTGTGTTGTTTTATCAGGTAAGGGTTTGCAAATACTTTATAGTGGTTGTAAACCTCAAACATGAAATATGAACAAAGCATATCCCTCTATAGTGTTTACTTGTCTCAATCCAGAGCACTAAGTGTCATTTCTGCCTGCTACTTCATTCCTCTGCTATTTGCATGAGTCACTTCTGACAAGTTTTCCTGACCCCAAGAGATAAATGGTGACAGGGGAGGGACCTCCAGCAGATTGACAGCTGCAGCTCTGTTCCTCTGTGCTGTGTGAAGGGGGTGTGTCCCTTCCCTCCAATCAGCTCTCAGAACTCTCCTCACTGAGCTCTGCAGAGTATAACTTTTAGCGCTCTACCCCATTTTTTCTGAATTCCTAGACAAGCTGCATAAATTCAGTACTTTGAATGGATGTAGAGAAGATTGCAGGTAAACAGGTACAACTTATGTAGGAGAATTTGTCTAATCTCTGTGTATCACCTGAAGCCAGTCACATCACTGGGGATATGTGAGGGGTTTACAACCAATTTAAGGGGTGGATGTGAGGGGTGAAGAAGGTAAGTAGGCATTGTGTGCTGTCATATACTTAGATCTCTATGATTACATTTCTGACAATTACTTATTTTTATTAAAACAGAAAAAAATAAATATGATAAAGAGATCTCTGTGTACCATTTATATATTACATTTCTCATATTTTCATTGTTTGAATAATAACAACCCAATAAAATATTTCCTAACATATCATCCAGATCACTTATGGAGTCGCTGACCCCCCACTGAATGATGGAAAAATATATCCAACTTTATTCCGTGTGACACCAGACGATCGAGTCCGCTTTGCAGCCATTATTAAATTATTGCAGCTTTGTGGGTGGAACTGGGTTGGAATATTAACATCATATGATGGCAGCGGAGATGAGGAGGCCAAAGAACTGAGTAATATGATGGAAGAACATGGGATCTGTACAGAATATATTTTTATGCTCAATCCAGATACATTTAATGATCGGAAAAAACAAATGATTAAGGAATCCACAGCTAAGGTTGTCATATTGTGCGGAAGTTCCTTAATAAATTTTTTTTCTTTAACCGGTGTTTTACACTTTGATATAAAAAAACTCACATATATATTCCCACCATCATGGATTAGGTTTTATCATTTTGATACTATATATGGTGTACCAATTAACTGTAGCTTCATATTTCTGTGGCCACGAGAAAAAAACCTAAACATGGAATTTTATCCCAATGGTGTCAACTTCTCCAACTGCCCAAATGACCCCATACTGGAAGATATCGGGATTTATTCATATAGCTGCCTTTCTTCAAACCCAGACAAAAATCTCTATTATAATGACTCGATTCAACCTGCTAAACATTGTACAGATCTACAAGATGTTTCACTCCCATGGTCTGTCTATAAAAATGTGCCCTTCTATGTATACAGGGCTGTATATATTCTGGCCCATGCTCTACATGGAATGTACATGAAGAAGAATACATCAGAACAACATGGATTCCGGCACAGAGTAAGATGGATAATAACTGTTTATATTACTATCATCCCATCCTATATTATATAATAATTATGTGAATGGACAGTTATCTCTACTCTATATGTTTTTATATTCTATATCTTTATTTATGATATGTATCTGTCTATGATTATGTTTAGATACATTTCTGGTTCTACAAAAATCAAAGTGAAAAAGATTGAACTGTATTCAGGCTGTTTCTAAAGATTTTATGCATATTGATTATGTGCCGTATATGAGGATCCTTCTCCCTACAACCCCTGTCCTTAGGAATAAGCCCATGAGGGTGAAACATGTCAGAGAGGGGTGGTCTTCAGGTGGGAACAATACTGTGTCTTTAATTGGCCCAATTAAGTTTTAACAAGAATGTGATGTCATCATTGGCAGTCATCTGTGTTCTTTAAGCCAGTCCAATCCGGTATTTGGGAACCCAGCCGCTATTACTACAGAAATGCAGAAATGTGTGACATCATCATAGCTCCGCCCATCACCCTGTGCTCTACAGTGATTACATAATGACATAGCTGTGGTTGTCAACAAAATGTCCACAGGTGTCATTTTATAGAAGATCAAATCAGTGTTTTCACTACAGAACTTCACCTCCCATCCTGGTATCTCACCTTCCTTCAGACAATTATACTTCCCACCACTTTCCCTTCTACTTACCCCGGCTCTGATGGAAAAATGAGCTTTGATTTATTCCCATTACTACCATCCCATTCCATCATATCCTCCACATTTCTCTTCTACCCTCTGGTTTATGACCATTACCATTCCTCAGATCTTAGTTTACCCATTTAATTATTTACATATTTTGTTACCTGCTGCCGCCTGTGTTGGAAACTTTACACCCCCATACTTGAGGGGGGCAGGCGATCTGCAGCAGGTTTTGGTCACCATCATATACAAGATGACCTATTTATCTTTACATAAATCTATAATATGAACTATACTCCTTTTCTATCCCTCTTTGTACCTTTACCTCAATTCATATAGCCTTATCCCTTCAGCATATTTTTCCAAAAATCCATTATTTTACTCTATAAATATCTTTCATACATCTTCCCCCTAGACTTCAGTCTGCAAATCCTGGCACCTTTTGACTCCCTTATATTTATTGTCCCTATGAATGTAAGTAAATTTCATTTCCTTTGGATACGTACTAATCACTCCACATTAGTCTGTGCACTTTTTGATTTATGTCCGTCTTTTAGATCTCTAATTGTTTACTCACATTTTTTTTACATTCCTTATCAACCCTCCCCCTTTCACCTTGCTTCCTCCCACCCCCACACCCATCTCTCCTCTTCCCCTTCCATCCCCTCCTTCCCTTCCCCCCTTCCCCTTCCCTCCCCCCCCCCCCATTTTGAATAGAACATACACCCCAACTTAATTATAAAATACACGTTTATTAATATTTTTTGGCTAGATCGCAGCTGACAAGCACCATTCAGTGAGGGTTTTCCTTGTTCCCAACATTTAATTGCAGGTATGAGTCCTGCATATGGGTGAGCCTCTGTTGATGGGCCCAGCAGTCGACAGTATACCCTATTGTGCTTGTACGCCATTATATTACTTTATTATTTTGTATTATATTTCAAGTCAAT
The DNA here is from genome assembly GCF_042186555.1 of Aquarana catesbeiana. Lineage (NCBI taxonomy): Eukaryota > Metazoa > Chordata > Amphibia > Anura > Ranidae > Aquarana > Aquarana catesbeiana. The sequence goes on along the minus strand of NC_133324.1, from coordinate 9,015,462 downwards.
GTAATGCTTGTACTTTTTTTATATGCAGTGTTACATCTATTTTGCTTTTAAAATGTCCCCCTGATGAGCCAAAAGTGGCGAAACATGTCGGGACAATCACTCCAATGCTACTATCGAGTGAATATACTTCATCGTTTTAAATTTCTAAATGTATCCTTGAACATGTGTGTATAACCTATATTGGAATTTTTATGAGGTTTTGAATGTAACAATAAAATCTTTAATTTTTACATACCTACTGTCGAACATTGCATGACCTTCTCTTTCTATTTTTGTTGACACCCCTAAAGTCCCGCCAAATAAATCCCCCCTTTTCTGATATTATAATTAATTGTTTTAAATTTATTGGACTCTTTTCCCCTTTGCCTCGGTGGGGTGCATTTAGCGGATGGCCCCCTGGACTCTGTCTGCCCCCGGCGATTGGCAAGCTCCCTGGCAGTCGGGCGATCTCCCCCTGGTGGTTGTTCGTCTGGCTGCTTGCATTCACCTCAATTGGGGCCCTATGTGCAGGCGCGCTTGTGCTACTTCCGCACCGGCGCCATGCCTGGGTTCAGCCCAGTGGCTCTGAGACATGTGCACACACATGTGCACGGTATTCTCCGCCCAGTGGCTTTGAGGCTTGTGCGCAGGCGCACTGCGGGACCCTTGGCCCTGTGACGTTGTCGGACACCGACGCCGGCGCCGTTATCACGTCCTGGGGTTGAAGGAGGCATATATAGCAGGCTCGTCCCACTATGGACACAGGCTAACATGGGACCCGGAGAAGCCCTGGAGTACTTCTTCACTAGTAAGTTACTTTACATCATCTTTATATCCTTGTCTGGCCATACTTTCCTTGATGGCAGACGGTCAGATCAGATTTCACCATTCTATTTAATCAAATGAAGGAATGTTGTTCCTCATAACAATACATATATTCTCCTTAGATGCTGGACTTTGCTTCCAAACGTTATTACGCCTGATGCTGTGCATGTCCTATGCACTCAACCTTAGGCTTACTTTACCACTCAATCTATACATACCTATATCGATCTTTGTGGCAACCTTACTCCGGGTCCTGCATACTTATACCTCTATGATCTGAGTAAATTGGTCATTTTATCTCCTGCTGTCACTATTTTCTTTGTTTGCATTCCCAGGCACGCTTGTGTTGTCCACTATCTTTCACCTGCACTGTATGGTTTTGGTGTCACGTTTACATGTGTCGCGGTTGTTTTTCACATTTAGCATCACCATGTACACACTTGATTTTTATCTGTCTTTTTTCCTGGATGCAAACTTTCACATCCCCTTCACCCTCTTCTTCCTTTCCCTTTTTCCCCTTTTTCTTCCCTTTTTTTTCCTCATCTCTGGTTCCTTCTTTTCTTCCCCTCTTCCTTTCTTCTTTCCTTTTCCATTCCTTTCTTCACCTCTCTACCTTTTTTCTTTCTTTTCATTCATCTGTGTGACTCTTTTCCTGGCTCCCCTTCACAATTTCACATTTCTTCACCCCACTCTCTATGCTGGTGTGTGCCCCCTCACCATTACACTATTCTATGACCTCGGGTATTTACCTGACTCCCATTACCCATTTTTTATACCGTTTTATTCAGACACTAGTCAGCTGGTGATCCCATATCTCTCCTTCCCAATCGCCGGGGGAGACTTTGCCGGATTGCTTTGTGCTGTGCGCTCACCAAGGCTTGGGTAAGCGGTCCCATTATCCCTTTATCTCTCTTCCTTACCTCATATTTTTGCAAATATTTTTCATACGCATTTCTATATATTATTGTATTTCCATTTGTATCCACAGATGTATTTCCTGATGAAGTGGTAAATCCTCAAAACTTGTTGAAATACCATGTCATCTGAACCTTTTTAATAATTTTTGTTGTTTCTGTTATTTTGTACTAATACATTTTGTGAATTTTTACAAGTGTTTTGTACTACCTATGCATATCTTCCCTATATGTACCGCAATAGTCCACTTGCCTTTTCTCTCTTGGTGAGCCTGGGGTGGGGCCCATACTCCCAAACTTTTTCCTTCAATTAACTTGGATGATGGTACATTTTACTGACTTGCATACAATTTATTCTGTTCTGTGAGGCCACTTACCTTCTATCATTCCAACTCCTACTGTCTACACCAATATTGGTTCCACATGGAATTACATCCTTCTTGTTCCATTCTTACTAAACCCTCCCCACTCCCTCTTTTCTCTCCACTTCTTTCTTTTTATCCATTTCCTTATATATTTTTTATGATCCTAATTCACCTGACCTCAACGACTTGGTTCTTTTCTGTTAAATTTTCAATTTTTCACTTTGTTATATATTGATTGTTCTTATTCATAAAATGGTATGATACATTTAATACTGTATTGCTTCTTGCCAGTTGGTATGTTATTTGTCATTGTCTAAAACTGGTAAAATTTCACTCAATAAAATTTGTTGTAAACCAAACATCCTCACCGGACTCAAAATCCCACTGCTCCTTAGGATTATATGCATACTCTGTCCAATCCAATCTCTGCAGTTCATTCTCATCAGGTTTTCCCAAGAAGTATATTACGTAGTAACCATGCAAAGAAATTCAAAGAAGGTCCTTAGTGTAGCAATTCAAATGGTAAAAGATTTATTTCCATGTCTATATGCTTACATATGTAGGAACACCTCCAAAACCATGCAAAGCCCAATTCCAAGATGGGCAAACCAGCAGTTCCAAGTCCAGCATACCTCTGACATCACTTCTTGATGTGTTCCGTTGGGTTGACTTTTTAAAGGGATGTGAATTGCGGACTGCAAATGTGATGGATCATCCCATATCTTTTCAGTATGGAAAATTATTTTCACACAAATCAATTGGGAAACTTTATTTCCTTGCAGAATGGGAGAAGGAATTACACCTAATACCGTGTTCATATGACCAGACGGACTTTAGATTTAAAACATGTTTCAAATCTTTCCGATGGATTCAAGTCTGGTCGAAAAATCGATTCATCTGTATGCTAGTCCAACGGACGAAAACCGACGCTAGGGTAGCTATTGGCTACTGGCTATGAACTTCCTTATTCTAATCCAGTCATACGTCATCATGGTCAAATCCATCGTACTTTGGTGTGATTGTGTGTAGACAAGTCTGATTCGATGGAAGTCCGTCGGAAGTCCGTCAAAAGTCAGTTGAAAAGTCCTTCGGAGTTCAGTCCATCGAAAGTCCGCTCATGTGTACACGGCATTACACTCTCAGAAAAACTATAATCATGAGCTTTTGCTTAACCTAAACTATGCACGGATAGTACAGCTCAAGAAAGGACACTAATAACTTGCTGGTATGGGTCCCCACATAAAATACACCAAATTTTCCCTTGTACATCCAATCTTTTTGCTGGTGCTGCCACTCTGCCATTGCCACTTTAGCTTACATATGGTGGGAATGTGACTTGCTTAAACTTGTTTGGGATAAGATCCCCTATATACTGTACAGTACATACTCAGGTCACCACATTTACCATAACCTTCACTACCAAGCTTGCCCTCCTTTTGATATTCCCTTGTTCTGATAAAAAGAAAATCACTTGGTTTGAATATCCTGCTTATGCCCTGTTTGATCTGAGGACACATGTCCAGCTGATGACCCCTGCAAAGATTGTTACAACAAGCCTGTTTGACCCTTCATAATAAAGGGTCCAGGCTCTCTGGAAAGAGTCTATATTGCCTGTAGTGATGGTGCACTCATGAGGCGGAAGGTGTTTGAGATTTTTGTTTAGCGCATCATCTTTTTCTACATGTTGTTTATTGTGATTATATCTCACTTTTGTGGTACTGCTGAACAATTTACACTGTAATGCCCTGTACACACGGTCGGACATTGATCGGACATTCCGACAACAAAATCCTAGGATTTTTTCCGATGGATGTTGGCTCAAACTTGTCTTGCATACACACGGTCGCACAAAGTTGTCGGAAAATCCGATCTTTCTGAACGCGGTGACGTAAAACACGTACGTCGGGACTATAAACGGGACAGTAGCCAATAGCTTTCGTCTCTTAATTTATTCTGAGCATGCGTGGCACTTTGTGCGTCGGATTTGTGTACACACGATCGGAATTTCCGACAACAGATTTTGTTGTCAGAAAATTTTATAGCCTGCTCTCAAACTTTGTGTGTCGGAAAATCCGATGGAAAATGAGTGATGGAGCCTACACACAGTCGGAATTTCCGACAACAAGGTCCTATCACACATTTTTCAACGGAAAATCCGACCGTGTGTACAGGGCATAATGGTGGTGATTGACATGATTTATTTTTGTGTTTTTACACATGTGTAATATTCTTCCTTTATGTATTTCATGTGATATTTCTTGACTAGCTCGTGTAGGGAGTAGGGGTTTTCTCCTGTAATGAGGGCATTGACATTTTGAATACCATATTTCTGCAGGGTCTTGACTTATATTGATGGAATCATGGCCTTGAGAATTTGGAGGGAAGATGAAACCTGATTAGGGGTCCTGGAGCATGATTTGGCAGTAGTAAGGTGTCTCCAAGCTAGTAGTGACACTTGCATAGGCTTGGTCAGGGCTCTGGAGTCCCATGACTTTTAATAGGTGACATATGCATTAAAAATTACAAAATAGAAAGGGTAAATTTAAACTTTTTTTTATACCAGAAGAGGGTCTTTCTTGTTGATACATAGGGCTGTAGCATCTGATTGTTTAAATCCACCCCCTATGAATCAATTATAATTGTGGATACACTCTGGCTTTTGGATGGGACAGCGTCTTCTGTGAATTTCCACTGAGGTGTTATTGTGGATGGTGGACAGGATATACTCATCTCTCTTGTCCCTCCAATTCACGGCCAACACTTCCTCATTCCTCACACTTGCTGATTCCCCCTTTGTAGCCTTGTGGCAAATAGACTTTGTAGGAAGTCGTTCCTGTTTTTTCGGGTGGTATTGCATGCCAAGGTTTTCTCAAGGTATAGGTGGCAGACTTGTGTAATTATTATCTAGGTAGATGTGATACCCCTTTTGGGATTGTGAAAATGCCAGGTCCCAGACAATTGTTCCACTTGTTGTAGGTTGGGCACTCAGGGGGCTGGAACTAAAAGTCTTTGCCTTCATACACACAGAAAGCATGCGTATATCCTGTGGCGCTTTCACAGAGCTTGTTGCACTTCAGTCCATACCTGACCCTTTTACTGCAAATGTATTGATTGAATCCCAGCCGGCCAGCGAAGTGGACAAGGGATTCGTCCACACAGATGTTTTGGTCAGAGACATAAAGTTTGGCAAATTTCTTAGAAAAAAATTAATTAGGGGGCAAAGTTTGTATAGTTTGTCATAGTTGGGATGTTCTCAGGGGGGGCACTGTGAGTTATCGCTGAAATGTAGGAAGGAACCCAAAGGAAGTAATATGATGTCCACATGGAGAGATGAAAGGCCCGCCCAGCTGTCAATCTGCCATAAGCCAGGCAGGAACTGATTAATTATTGTATTTTCAGAGCATTTGAGGTGGGTTTACTTACAAAAAAAAGAGTATGAATACCTTAGGGGTAGAAGATTATAATATTCCTACATTCTACGTCACTCCTAAGGTGCATAAGAATGCCAGTAAACCACCTGGATGATCTATCATTTCTGGTGTGGGTAGAACATTGGTGTATGTAGGTAAATACATTGACCAATGTAATTAACATCTGGTAAGAGAATTTCCCCTTGATATTTTATGGAGATTGGCTGATTTAACCTGATGACTATGTTTTAGCTGGGGTTAATGTTGAATCCTTACAATCCTCCATCTCACATCATCTGGGCGTACACGCGGTTTTCCAATGGCCAGATATCTGTCATCCATTGGCTGGTCCTCACAATAAATTCTTGATGTAACTGTTAGAGATGGGTACCCGGGGCGTGACTTCCACTATCACGGCTGAATGTGATTAGCGAGAGTTCTGAGATCAGCCTGAGTCTCCGGCAGTAGTATCTGCTACTAGACCCGTAACCCGGAAATCAAGAAACTGCCTCAGAGAATTTGCAAGGACTGACAAACAGGATGGCGGGCATAGCCCCCCACAGACGTGGAGTGGTGGACCACCAGCTTTGGAAACCCAGAAGCTCAGCACGCCACAGCCTGTAAAGCAGAAGAAGCAGCCCAAGCTGACGCTAGAACAAGTGAGCTCACAATTAATGGCAGCCATCCACTCAAGTAAGGCAGCCCTGACAGGTAAAATGTCAAAATGGATGATATTTAAATGGATATAGGACTGATCAGGCAGGATATGCAAAGCATTAGAGAAAGGATGGCAGAAGCTGAAAATAGGATATCTCTGTTGGAGGACACAGTATCTCCTATGCCTAAAAAGGTGTCAACAGTAGAAAAACAGATTGCTACATGGCAGCAGAAAACAGATGATTTTGAGAATCGCATGTGCTGCAACAATTTAAGGATAGTGGGATTGCCGGAGAAAATAGAGGGGTACAACCCAGGGGACTTTGTTGAGAAATGGTTGAAAAGTATATTTCCTGGTATGGATAGGGGTGCCTGCAGCACCACCAAAACCAGGAGCACCCCCTAGGCCATTGCTGGTGTGACTTTTGAACTGCAGAGATAGAGATCTGACTCTGTGGAAGCAAGACAAAAGGGGAGATTCATTATGAAAACAGTAAAGTGTCAATATTTCTGGACTTCAACGGGCAAACTTTTATCAGATAAAACAGAAACTGAGAGAGGCAGGAGTAGAATACTCTATGGCTTATCCAGCCTGGTTGAGAGTGGAAGATGGAGGAAAGATTATGTACTTTAGTACACCGGAGCAAGCCTAAGATTGGATTCGGACATTTAAACCTGCACCTAAATAATGGATAGGGAGAAACTGAGAGATATCCCCCCCGATAAGGACGCCGTCAGGAGGATTTATTGAGAATATGTTGGGGGGAACCCCTTTTTCCCTTATCGTCTTTCAGGACAGCACTTGAGAGAGTGACTCCTCCCCTTGCCAACAGGAAACACCTCTTCCACCAAACTTTAAAAGGAGGCTCCTCCAGAGGGAACACTTCATGGGGAAGTCAGGGCTCTCAGGTGCTGTCCTGGGAGCTCAGGTTTCCTGGATTTTTCATCAAACACTTTTTACCTCATGAGAGCTGTTCCTCCCATTCCACAGCTGAGGTGAAGAGCTGCTGGCTGGGCTCCCTCTCCCTCTTCATATGGGCTCAGGGTGAGTCCGACTGTCGTGGGCATCGCTCCTAGGCGGCGGCAAGACAGGCGGTGGCCGTTTACTGTGTTTTTTTTCTCAGGTCCACCGCCTGTTGCTTATTGCACCGCCGCCATCTTGGGGATGGTAGCGGGGCTCCATCCGCCGGAAGTGAGGCATCCGGAGGGGGCGGCGCCCACGGAACAGGCGTGCGGCGTCATTTCCGCCGGAAATCGCAGAGGGAAAGGGGAGGAATGGGGCTGGTGCTTATTTAGCGGTTCCGGTCCGGCGCACAGGTGCTATTGGAGTCCGGAACCGGCATTTAGCCACACTAACACAGCAAGCGCTCCTCGATGGAATCGATGGCGGCAGCAAGTGGGGCAGGCACAGGCACCAGCAAGGCCCAGGTAAGGGGCAGTTGTATACTGTCCTCCTTGTACTGTGGGGTCTCTCTCTCTCTCTCTCTATCTCTCCCCCCCGGTGGCAGGGGCCTGTCTGGGCACATAAGGCAGTTTAGTTCTTACTGTGCACCTGTGGTGAGCATCCTTGGGTATAGGACAGGTTGTCTCACTGGGATGTTTCTTCTTTTGTCTCATGGCAGGCCAAGAGCTCTGATCCAGTGACAAAAAGAAAATGTCCTTCATGTAAATCCAAGCTACCTGAAGGATGGAAGAAGACGTTATGTCAAGCTTGTATTGATTTGCTAGTTAAAGAAGAAGCTTCTTCCGCTTGCAGCAACTTGATTGCATCTGTTAAAAAAGAACTTGATGCGACTATTCAATCATTTCGCTCTTCCCTAGCAAACCATCCCTGAGTCAGCCTACTACCTCACAGTCCTCTCAAGGCTCACTTATAGTCCCGGCGGTGGAGACTGAGGCATCTCCTACCCCAGAGGGACATTCCCCTTCTCAATCTGAGGATTCTGATGAGGGTGAGGAAGGAGAAAATTTACCTTCAAGATTTAAATTGTCTTTAGAACAGGTAGATAGCCTGTTAAAAGCAATCTATACCACACTGGGTCTGGAGGAGGAAAGAAAGGAGTTATCTCTGCATGATAAAATGTATGCAGGGCTTAGCGAGCACAAAAATCGCAATTTCCCAGTGCACTCTGTTATTTCTGAAGCTATTAAAGAATGGGTAGAGCCAGAGAGAAAGCCTTTCTTTCCCAAAGCCTTAAAAAGGCGTTTTCCTTTTGATGAAGATCCAGCGGCGGTTTGAAACAAAAACCCCAAACTAGATGCCGCATTTTCCCAGGTCTCGAGGTCCACGGATTTGGCATTCGAGGACATGGGGGTGTTGAGAGATCCCATGGATAAAAGGATAGACCAGGTTCTAAAAAGAGGGCTTGGCAATCTATCATGGGAAATCTTAAACCTGCTATGGCAACTACAGTGGTATCCAGAAATATGGAGTTCTGGTTAGAGCAACTTAAGGCCCATATCTCAGCAGACTCACCAAAACAAGAGATTTTGGATTCATTCTCAACTCTGTCGGCCGCTGTCATATTTATATCTGATGCATCAGCGGAATCAATTAAAATGACAGCTAGATCTGCTGCCCTAGCCAACTCAGCCAGAAGGGCTTTGTGGTTGAAAACTTGGCCGGGGGACGCGGCATCCAAAAACAAGCTGTGTGGGATACCGTTCCTGGGTGACTTGCTTTTTGGGCCTGACTTAGATGTGGTTCTAGATAGAACAGCTGATAAAAAGAAGTCTTTTCCCATCAAAAAGAAAAAACAGCCAGTTAAGCGTTTTTTTCGTTCCCAAAGGGCTCAAGAACAAACCAAACCCCAGGAGAAAAGAAAAAATTGGGCATCGCAGAAGGGAAAGGGAAAAGGAAATGTCCTTTTCCATCCTCCTGCAGCCTCCGGTAAAACGCAATGACTTGTGCGTACCAGTGGGGGGAAGGCTTCAAGGTTTCCTTCCCCTTTGGGCCAGCATGACAGAAAGTCTATATATTTTGGACATGCTGTCCCAAGGTTACAGGATAGAGTTTTCGGATCGCCCGCCAGAAAGATTCTTTATAACAAACCTACCAAGGGATCTAACAAAGGCTCTGGCCATGAAGAACCTTTTAAGGGATCTGAGGCACCAAAGGGTAGTGACACCAGTATCCCCAGAAGAACAGGGTCAGGGTTTCTATTAGACATGTGCACACTGAAATATTTAGTTTCGGAATTTCGTTTTCGTCCAAAAAATAAATTTATTTAGTTACTCCCGAAATTCGTTTTTATTTATTTCGTTTTTCGTTAAAAATTGCATTCGTCCGAAAATCCAAATTAAGGTTGAATCTGTCATTGAAGGCTTATGGTGTCTGTCAAATGTTCAAAGAAGATTCGACGGAGCAGCTAAACTGTACGACGCCGTATAGTTTACCTGCTCCGTCGAATCCTCTTAGAACTTTCAACAGACACCATAAGCCAAAGTATGTGTGTACTTAGTTCTAGCTATTTTACTGCTCCTCCTTTTGGTTACAATCAGCCAATAACATTTATCATCATCATTATTTTTATTCATCTTTCCTCCTCTACGTCGAATCTTTTCTCCCCTATGTCGAATCTTTTCTGCCCTACGTCGAATCTTTTCTCCCCTACGTCGAATCTTTTCTCTCTATGTTGCATCTGTTCTCTCTGTGTAGAATAGTCTTGGACTAATAGAGTTAAGGTTAGGCACATTCGACCACAGGTTTGATGGACACAGATTGTTATTGTCATCATCATGTCGAATCTCCTATCTATATCGAACTGCTGTCACAACGAAAACGAAAATAAAGCATTTGTTTATGTCGGATCTTTCGTTTTTCGGATTCTGCGAAAATACCTGAAATTCGGACGAAAATGCATTCGGACGAAAACGAATACACATGTCTAGTTTCTATTCACACATCTTTCTGATAAGAAAACCATCCGGAAACTTCCGTCTTATCCTCAACCTAAAACCCCTGAACAAGTCAGTCCTATACAAAAAGTTTTGTATGGACTCAATTTTCACGGTCAGAAACATTCTGACAAAAGATTGTTTTATGGCATCAATCGATCTGAGGGATGCTTATCTTCATATTCCTGTAGCACCTCAGTCCCAGAAGTTCCTGAGGTTTGCCGTGAATATGGGCAAGGAGATTATACATCTTTAGTTCAGGGCCCTTCCCTTCGGCCTGTCGTCAGCTCCTCATATTTTTACGAAGATAATGGCGGAAGCTCTCGCCCCTCTTCGACTCCAGGGGATTGCGGTAATTCCATATCTGGACGACCTCCTCTTTTTTGCCCCATCCAGGGAAAGGTTGCAGGAGGATTTAAACAAACCCCGCAGTCATTTGGAGTCACTAGGGTGGATAGTGAATGTTCAAAAATCAAATTTCATCCCATCTCAGCAAGTACTGTTTCTGGGTTATTTGATAGATTCGGTGGAGCAAAAGATTTTTCTCAAACAAGAGAAAAAGATCAAGGTCCAAGGGGTAATAACGGCACTACAAACAAATCAACTGATTTCAGTCCGAAAGGTTATGTCGGCTCTGGGGACATTAACCTCTTCAATGCCAGCCATCCAATGGGCAAGGCTGCATTTCAGGACTCTCCAGAGGTTCCTTCTAAGGACATGGAACCACAAGACAGAGAGTTTGGATACAAAAGTAAAGATTCCCACAAGAGTCAAACGTTCACTTTGGTGGTGGAAAAGTCAGGTGGTACTGCAAAGAGGTCTTCTTTGGTCTTTTCCGACCGGGAAAGTGGTCACAACAGACGCCAGTTTGCAGGGATGGGGGGGCCCACATGGGTCAGGCCTTAGTGCAGGGAACATGGTCCCAGTTCGAGGCCCAAAAATCCTCAAATTGGAGAGAGCTGAAGGCAGTTGCCCTAGCATTAGCTTTCTTCTCTCAAAACCTCATAGGTTGCCATGTCCAGATTTTGTCGGACAATGCCACGGCCATAGCCTACCTGAACAAACAGGGAGGCACAAGAAGCAGGGCTCTTCACTTACTATCAGTAGAGATTCTGGAGTGGGCGGAGAACCACTTACTATCTCTATCCGCAGTCCATCTAAAAGGCACATTGAACGAAGTAGCGGATTATCTGAGCCGACAGAAAGTTCAGGAATCAGAGTGGAGTCTGAACAGGAAGGTGTTTGCATTAATCACCAGTGTTTGGGGCCTTCCGCAGGTAGATCTGTTTGCTTCAAAACAAAACACGCAGCTCCCGAGTTTTTTTCTCCCTTCAGAGAGACATTTGCTCTCAGGGGATAGATGCTCTGGCACATCCGTGGGATTTTCACCTAGGGTATGCTTTTCCTCCATTCAGGCTAATCCCTCTAGTATTGAGGAAAATACCGGAAGAGAGAGTATCAATAATTTTGATTACTCCATATTGGCCAAAGAGGGCTTGGTTTTCCACGATTCTTCAGTTGGCAATCAAACCATGTTGGCATCTTCCGCTCAGTCAGGATCTGTTGACTCAGGGGCCAGTGCATCATCCAGATGTAGGCAGGTTAAAACTCACTGCCTGGTATCTGAGGAGCAGTTAATGAATGTTTAACTACGATGTTGCTTTCCAGTAGGAAAAAAGTAACCAGGGATATTTACGCCAAAGTATGGAAAGTCTATGTTTCTTTTTGTCAGTCTGAACATAGGGAGGTTAAAGATCTAGTTTCAGTGCTGGAGTTCTGGCAAAACGGTGCAGACAAGAATCTGGCGGTCAGCACTCTTAAGGTGCAGGTGGCTGCCTTGGGAGTTTATCTGGAGAGATCCTTATCTTCAGAAACTCTGATCATGAGATTTTTCAAAGCACTTTCCAGGTCTAGACCGGTACCGGTGAAGCATTTCCCAAATTGGGATCTCTCGGTGGTTCTGCAAGCTCTGGCAAAAGAACCATTTGAGCCTTTACAGGCCATATCCCTAAAGAATTTAACTTTGAAGACTATTTTTCTGGTCGCAATTACTTCAGCAAGAAGGATTAGTGAACTGCACGCCCTATCAGTAAAAGAGCCTTTTTTGTCAGTTTTTCCTGATAGAGTTGTCCTTAAAGTAGATCCGGGGTTTTTGCCAAAAGTGGCAAGCTTTAGTAACAGATCTCAGGAGATTACTCTACCAACCTTTTGTGCTAACCCTTCGGGTGAAAAGGAAGGGCAGTTTCACAATTTAGATGTAAGACGTATCCTATTACATTATTTGGAAGTAACAGGTGGGTTTAGAGTTTCAGATTCATTATTTGTTCCTTTTTCTGGAAACAAAAAAGGCCAACAAGCATCAAAAGCATCATTGGCTAGATGGCTTAAGACAGCTATTTCTGTAGCCTATTCTCAAATGGGTTTATCTTCCCCGCTGGGAATTAGGGCTCATTCAACAAGAGCCCAGGCCACTACATGGGCAGAAAGAGCTGGTGCCACCCCAGATCAGATTTGTAAGGTGGCTACGTGGTCAAGCTACTTAACGTTTGTCCGTCATTACAGACTGGATCTCCTATCAGCAGGTGATCAGGCTTTTGGCAGAAAGGTTCTGCAGGCTGTGGTCCCTCCCTAGGGGGGTAAGTCTCTATTATTCTCTCAAGTGCTGTCCTGAAAGACGATAAGGGAAAATTCAAGTTAGACTTACCGGTAACTTGTTTTCCTTGAGTCTTTCAGGACAGCAGCATCCCGCCCTATTGTTTTTACATATATATACTGTGACTAATCATATCTTGATTATGTGTTCCAGTTCGGGGCCGGAGGTTCTCTACTACTACTGACAATGTGTGGAAAGGAGCCTCCTTTTAAAGTTTGGTGGAAGAGGTGTTTCCTGTTGGCAAGGGGAGGAGTCACTCTCTCAAGTGCTGTCCTGAAAGACTCAAGGAAAACAAGTTACCGATCAGTCTAACTTGAATTTTTTTGTCACAAGTTGGGAAAAGCACAGTGACAGTAAATGGAGAAGAGTTTGAGTTAAACACGGAGAAGGAATGTTTTGTTGATATTGATGACGGTGGCACACAGACACAGAGAATTATACACAATATTAACCATTTCCCACCCGGCCAATGTACATAAACGGCCAGGTGGGCGCTCTCTCCTTCTGAGTGGACATTCAGGAACGTCCCTCAGGAGGGGGATCGCTCGCGTGCCTGTGCAGCGGTGCGATTCCAATGTGCTCATGTCACCCGCATACAGCGCAGATCGGCAGAAGGGCTCTGTGATTGGCTCTCCTGATCACATGACGCCGTGTCCAATGACAGCTGTCATGTTATTATATACACAGAGCCAGTTGCTAGGCAATCAGCTATCCTCTCTTCCCACAGAAGTTGTCAGTGAGGAGAGGGTTTTTTTTACAGTTTTTTACTCACTGATCACCAACCTAGTGTCACCACACAATGTAAAACACATGTGCCCACACAATGTCCCCAAAACACATCTCCCCAAATAATAAAAACATCTGTCCCCCACACATGTCCTACTAAAATCACATGTCCCAATGATTATCTGCACACATATGTCCGTGATCACCTGCACACATTTGTACATGATCATTTGCGTACATATGTCCGTGATCACACGAACCAATTATTATACACTTAACGGAAATTTTTTTTACCAAAAACAAGTAGCAGAATAGATTTTGGCTTAAATTTATTACAAAATTTAATTTGATTGTATTTCTTTTAAAATAGAAAGAAATTTTTTTTTTCCCAAATTTCCGCTCTTTCTTCGCTTATATCGCAAAAAATAAAAAATGGAGTCATGAATAAATACCACCAAAAGAAAGCTCTATTTGTGCAAACAAAATGATAAAAATTTTATTTGGGTATAGCGTAGCATGACCGCACAATTGTCATTGAAAATGCGAGAGCGTTGAAAGCTGAAAATTGGTCTGGGAAGGAAGGGGGTGAAAGTGCCCAGTATTGTAGTGGTTAAAGATAAAAGTTATTGATAAAGGAGGAGTGAAAGAAGAAGTATATAGAAAGGGGGAGGGAGGGGGGAATAAAGGGGAAAAGGAATAAGGGAAGGAGACACATAGTTAGGGAGACACTGAGATAACAAGTTTGGTTTAAAACAAAAGGTGGTGCCATTGAATTCGTACATAGTAAAACGACACACAGTATAAGTGTAAGAGGAGAGAGGGGAACACATAAATACACAGATAGAAGGGGAAAGGAGAGGGGGGAGGGAGAGGGGGAGGTGGGAGGAGTAGGAAGAAAAGTGGGGAGAGACGGAAAAGGAATGGGTAAGAATATATACAGGTGTGTTTTTTTTTTGTTTTTTATATTCATTCCTCCCAGGATAACAAGATAGGGGGTTGAGGATCAGTAAGGCTGAAATAGATACAAATTACCTATATAGGAGCAGATGCAATATGTCGGTAATGCCCTAAATATTTTGGTATGGATGTGGGATGAATGGATGAGTGGGGGGAAAATAAGAGTAGAAGGGAAAAGTAAGCAGGTGGGAGAGTGGTCTCTATTAATAGGAGAAGCTTCAGGTTTTTGTGGAAAGATGGTAGATATGACTAATCAGTGCACTTTTCTGTCATGGAACGTGAGAGGCATGGGTACGGCATTGAAGCGTATACAAGTCTTTACAGAGATTTGTAAAGCACAAGCAAAAATAATATGTATTCAAGAAACACATATGGTTAACAATAGTCTTGATTATCTTAAAAAAATGTGAATTCAGTGGTCTTGCCATTCTTGCCACTTATTCAAGGGGGGTCTCTATGTTGGTGCATAACTCAGTGACATGGGAATGTATTAGGGTAAAGCGGGATCCTGAAGGGAGATATGTTTTTGTCTTTGCCACAATATATTCATTACCATTTGTCATCATGGGGTTATATAATATGTGGATGAACCCAAGATGGATAGATACGGAAAAAAAATCCAGAAAAGAATGGTGAGATCTAATGTTTTAGGGAAGTTTATAAAAGAGGCAGAATGGATCAACCTATGGAGAATTAAAAACCCAAATGTTAGATCCTATTTGTGGTATGCACCAGGAAGAGGGTGTATGTCTCAAATAGATCTGGCTCTGGGGGATGACAAGATACTTCCTCTGGTGCATTTAGTGACATATATGCCCAGGGGGGGTGGGGTCTGGCCACTCTGGGTTGACCCTTAATTTAACAATATGTCCAAGGGGAAGTCGTCTGGGTTGTAGGATTCAGCCTTATTGGTTAACTCAAATTAGATTAAATGATCAAATACCGGAACAGATGGAAATATTTTGGAAGCTCATGAGGATAGAAAAATGGATGGTATATTCTGGGACACCTTTAGGGCGTATTTAAGAGGGGCATTGAAATCCACAATATCATATATAAAATGTACTAACAGACAGGAAGAAGAGGAATTAGTAGAACTATGTGTGCAGGCAGAAGCAGATTTTATAAAAGACCCCTCAAATAAAAAACAAATAAGATGGGAAGGATTAATGCATCAGTATAAGAATCAATCAATAGTTAATGCTAAACAGAAGGAGGTTTTACTTGAAACAAAACAACTTTGAGAAATGACTTCAGGCTAATAAGATGTTGATTTTTTTTGATAAATCAACAATCATTATCACTAGTGATATCAAAAGTGAGAAATGAGAAAGGGGAGGTTGTTGCAATAGACGATATACTTGTGAACTTCTATAAATATGTAGCGCTGACAACTTTTGTTTTTAGTCATAAGTGTGTTATTATTATTATTATTATACGAGATTTATATAGCGCCAACAGTTTACGCAGCACTTTACAATGTATAAGGGGGACAACACAATTACAGTACAGTTCAATACAAAAGGTACAGAAGGGCCCTGCTCGTAGAGCTTACATTCTAAAGGGAGGGGGTGGAGGGGGTGTTATAAAGGCATAAGTTGATCTAGTGCCATCTAGTGGACAACTAAAAAGGTACAACACTTTTGTGTTTTATGATTAAGAGAAGTGACATGGAAGTGATTGATTGTTTACTTCTGAACATTAACTATGACCTACCCACAATGCTCCTGGACAAGAGAAGAACTGAACTGCATTGTGGGAGGGTATAAAAGGTTTGGGGGCGGCCATCTTAGGTCTCTTGTTCCTGGGACGCATGGCCTGCCAGCAGGACTCTGTGGGTGTGTGTGTGTCCCACAGGGTTGCGGCCTACCTTGTGAAGGAGCGGAGCAGCAGCAAGGATCCTGCCATCGTATCACAGTGTGCTGAAGCAGCAGAAGTGATTATTCCGGAGACCCATGGGGGAGGTAACCGAGGACTCCTGGTCGTTAGTGAACGGAACAGTGTGATGATGTGGTGGTGGCTCCATACAGACTGAGAACTGCTGAAACGGAGACATCCATCTGCTGGATCCCGTGTGGTGAGAGGGTTAACACCCGGAAGTTTGTTTAATATCACACACACACTTAGAACTTTTACAGAGTGTTGCTGGGACAGATAGTCCCACGGAACAAGTTGAGTTGGAGAATATTACATTTGCATAGACTAAAATATTCAAGAGCTGACACTAGATATTTGTCTTCTTCATATAAGAACACTTGATCAGTTTGCTGGATTACAATTGCTTTTGTGTATTACCTTACACTGTGTAACACCTCAGAAGAACTCTCTGTGGATTACAATTATCATTTCATAGCTAGCGAAGATTGAAGACGTCAAGACTATCTCTTTTATTGCAGGGCCCTGCATCTAGTTACAAATAGTGACTTTACGGTTTAGAGCAGGGGGAGCGCCCTGGTATAAATATATATGTAGGTATATTCTGTGTATGTTATCAATATTGTTATAACTATTTACTATACTGTTACACTTCGTTGGTGTGATAGTGTAGTCACTGTGATAACTTTCTATATAAAATATATCATTTACCCAAAGGAAGAAGTCATTTTGGTTATTACAGTTTGTGTGCAGTGTTGTTATTTCTCCTGCAGGTGGAGCTGCAAGCACCCAGGTAGAGGCAAATATAAATGTAAGTTATATTGTGGGTTGAAGTTGGTACTAATATCATTACAACACTGCACTACAGCTGTGTCAAGGGGATTGAACAACTTAAGAGGGGTGAATAGAACAGAGGACAGGCCCAATAATAAACCAGCAGCTCCACCGAGAGTTATTGCTACAAATACTATGTTAATATGTACACATCAACAAGGATATGCACAGTGGGAGAGATAGAGAAATACTAGGAGGATCTAGAATTTCTTAAATTAACAGAGGAACAAAAAGAGATGATGGAGAAAGAGATAGAGGAGGAGGAAGTCCGGATGGCATACCATTGGAGGGGTATCAGCGGTATGTGGAGTTAATGGCACCAGTCTTGACTAGGACATTTAGAGAGATTTTTCTGCGGGGAGAGATGTCCCCCTCTATGTATGAGGCAACAGTGGTATTAATACCAAAACCGGATAAAGACAGAAATGATTGTGTGTCGTATAGATCAATCTCACTATTAAACATAGATTATAAAGTATTGGTAAAAATAATATTGGCTAGGAGGCTTAATTGGGTAATTTTATTTATTGTAAGTAGCGATCAAACAGGATTTATGCCAGAGAAATCTACTTTTAAATAATATAAGAAGAACGCAAATTAATGGCACAATTGAAGGAGTTTATCCCAGAGACGAGTGCCTTGGCATCTTTGGGTACTGCCAAGGCATTTGACTCCATAAAGTGGAATTTCTTGCAGGTATCACAGAAAAGAAGTGGATTTGGGGAGAGATTCAGAAAATGGGTACGAATATTATACAAGCAACCATGTTCAAATTTATTGATAAGCGGATTATTATCCCCCACAATAAGGCTATATAGGAGAACAAGGCAATGATGTCCACTGTCCCCCAATTATTTGCCATAGCAATTGAAGCATAGGCAAATAGATTTAGACAATCTAAAAACTATAATGCCACATACACACGGTCGGACATTGATCGGACATTCCGACAACAAAATCCTAGGATTTTTTCTGATGGATGTTGGCTCAAACTTGTCTTGCATACACACGGTCACACAAAGCGGTGACGTAAAACACGTACGTCGGGACTATAAACAGGGCAGTAGCCAATAGCTTTCATCTCTTTATTTATTCTAAGCATGCGTGGCACTTTGTGCGTCGGATTTGTGTACACAAGATCGGAAATCCCGACAACAGATTTTGTTGTCGGAAAATTTTATAGCCTGCTCTCAAACTTTGTGTGTCGGAAAATCTGATGGAAAATGTGTGATGGAGCCCACACACGGTCGGAATTTCCGACAACAAGGTCCTATCACACATTTTCCGTCGGAAAATCCGACCGTGTGTACGGGGCATAAAGGGATCAAGCTGGGTGGAAGGATTGAGCATATAGGGTTTATATGCCGATGATATTATATTATATATGGGAGACTTGCAGACATCCTTAACGGAGGCAATGAAAATAATAGAAATATATGGGACATTCTCAGGGCTTAAGATTAACTGGCAAAAATCTGCGTTGATGTTGCTCGGACGAAGCACTGGGAATGGGCCCTAGACCCCATTAAAAATAGTAAAAGTATTTAAATACCTAGGAATAAATATTACCTTGGATCCAGCTGAAGCCTTGGAAGTCAATGTATACCCCCTGTTGGATTATGCTAAGAGTAAATTGGGGATATGGATAAAGTTACCTCTATCAATGTCAAGAAGAATACAGCTGATCAATCATATTACCCAAGTGTTTATATGTCTTCTCGCACTCCCCAGTAAGGATACCTAAACAGATATTTAAAAAGCTAAACTCCCAGATCACTAAGTTTATATGGGCACACGGCAGATGTAAACTAAAACTCACAACACTACAAAAACCCAAAATAACAGCAGGGTTGGCACTGCCAGATTTATATTTATACTATCTGGCAGGCCAATTAAAACACCTAAGAATGTGGATAATGCAGGAACAAGAAATGGGGGTGGAACAATACCTATTAAGCAAGATGCAAGTAAATGATCTCATGGTGGGACTGGAAACAACTGACTTAAGGAGGATTGGAGCAAAAATTCCTCTTCTGATGCTGGCTAGGTCAGTATGGAAGGAGGCAAATAAGAGACGGGATTCACTGATATCCCACCAGAAACTGCTTTGTGGAATAACCCAACATTTGAATATTTAGAAGTATTTGAGGATAGTAAATTTTGGAAACAGAAAAAGTTAACAACAATTGGACAGATATATGATAAAAACATAATATGATCATACGAGAACTTGTGTAAATAATATATGCCTCTTGCTAAATACCTTTGACTGTCTACTTTCCAAAAAGGGGTCATTTGGGGGGGGGGGGGGTATTTGTACTGTTCTGACATTTTTGGGCCTCAGTACATCCAGGATTAATCAATTTTCAGATAATATATACTGTATACCATAGTTTGTGGACTCTATAACTTACCTACAGGCTAAACAATATACAATTATTTGGGTTATTTTCACCAAATAAATGTTGCAGAATACATTTTGGCCTAAATTTATTAAGAACAATTATTTATTTGCAAAATTTTATAAAAGCAAAGTGGTTAACCGCCTCGTACCCGCCAGCTGTCAGATGACGGCCAGGTGGCGAAGCTCTCGTTCTGGGCGGGCATCATATGACGTCCTCCCAGAACGACCGCTCTTGTGCGCCCTGGGGGTGCTCATCGTGGCAATCGGTGGTTCGGTGTGTCAGTCAGAAACACCGCTACACCGATCTCAGTAAAGAGCCTCTGACGGAGGCTCTTTACCACATAATCAGCCATGTCCAATCATGGCTAATCATGATGTAAACAGGAAGAGCCGTTGATCAACTTTTCCTCACTCGCGTCTGACAGACGCGAGTAGAGGAGAGCCGATCGGCTGCTCTCCTGACAGGGGGGTCTGTGCTTATTGTTTATCAACACAGCCCTCCCTTGGATGCCCACCCAGGACCACCAGGATGCTGCCAGGACCACCAGGGATTGGCACCACCCTAGACCACCAGGTATTCCACCCTAGACCACCAGGGAAATGCTAAACAGTGCCCAGGCAGCTGCCAATCAGTACCCTTCCCAAATGCCTGCCAGTTCAAGTGCATTCAATGATGCCTATCAATACCATCTATCAGTGCTGCCTATCAGTGCCCAGCAGTGCCACCCATAAGCACCCATCAATGCAGCCTTTCAGTGCCCATCAGTGTCACCTATCAGTGCCCACTGGTGCCACCCTATGAGTGCCCATCAGTGCTGTCTATCAATGCCCATCAGTGCTGTATATCAGTGGCACTCAACAGTGCAGCCTACCAGTGCCCATCAGTACCGCCTATTAGTGCCTATCGTCAGTGCCCATCAGTGCCACCTCATCAGTGCTGCCTAATCAGTGCCCATCAGTGCCACCTCATCAGTGCCCATCAGTTAAGGAGAAAACATACTAATTTACAAAATTTTATAACAGAAACAAAAGAAAACTTTTTTTTTCAAAATTTTAGGTTTTTTTTATTTGTTTAGCAAAAAATACAAATCCCAGAGGTGATCAAATACCACCAAAAGAAATCTCTATTTGTGGGAACAAAATGATAACAATTCTGTTTGGGTACAGTGTAGCATGACCACACAATTTTCATTTAAACAGAGACAGCGCTGAAAGCTGAAAACTGGCTTGGGCAGGAAGAGGGTGTAAGTGCCCAGTATTGAGGTGGTTAAACATCATCACAAGTCCCAAGTCCCCCCCCACACAGAGATCACCATTCCCTCTGAGCCCCCCCACCACCTCAACCCCCCGGTTACATCACATGGGGTGATGCCAGCAGGTCATGTCGCCACTTTTCTGTATAAGAACTATCAGACAGCGGAGCAGGCAGTCGGCGGTTAACCTTTGTCATGGGCGGAGCTTTTATTTATTTTTTCAGGTCAGGCGGTGCCGTGGGCATCATGATTGACAATGGATCTACATCGGGGGACATAGTTTTTTTATTTTTAATAAAAGAAGTGTCAAAAACTGTCTGTGTTTTTATTTCTTTTTGACACTTTTTTTGGTGAATGAGTAGGGGTACAATTTACCCCATAATCAAGCCCATCTGTACCATGTGATTACTGTGACCAATCACAGCTAGCAAAACAACAGTAATACACAATGGATGGCATGAAAGGAAGCCATTCATTGTTTATATTTGTCTTGTGATCTGCTGTGATTGGTCATAGTGATCACATGGTACCGGCAGCGAGTGGATACACTGATCAGTCATTTGGCTCTGTATGATGGACACAGCCAATGACAGATCGCACTGCAGCACGGCACCGTGGTCATGCACAAGGCACGATCTGGGAGGGCATCATATGACTTCCACCCGACTCAATGAAAAAATGAAGACAAAGAATATTAACCAGTTCCCGCCTGGCATTTTTTAAAATTAATAAACTTCTGAGCAGGGAGCTTTTTTATGTTTTTTTATCTTTCATTGGTCTATTAAAAGTCCACAGCTACAGATTTGGTTGCTGCTGACTTGTAATTAACTTGCAGTTAACAAGTGACTGAAGATCCTCTTTAACCACTTAAGGACTGGAAGAAATTCCCCCTTAATGACCAGGCCATTTTTGTGATACGGCACTGCGTCACTTTAACTGACAATTGCACGGTCGTGTGACGTTGTACCCAAATAAAATTTAAATCTTTTTTTCCCCACAAATAGAGCTTTCTTTTGGTGGTATTTGATCACCTCTGCAGCCTTTATTTTTTGTGCTATAAACAAAAAGTGCGACAATTAAAAATTACAATATTTTATACTTTGTTGCTATAATAAATATCCAAAAAATTTTAAATAAAGAAATTTCTTCCTCAGTTTAGGCCGATATGTATTCTTCTACATATTTTTGTTAATAAGTGTTTATTGATTGGTTTGCACAAAAGTTATATCATCTACAAAATAAGGGATAGATTTATGGCATTTTTATTATTATTATTTTTTTACTAGTAATGGCGGCAATCTTTTTATCGAGACTGCGACATTGCGTCTGACAGATCGGACACTTTTGACACTATTTTGGGACCATTGATATTTATACAGTGATCAGTGCTATAAAATAGCCACTAGTTACTGTGTAAATATCACAGGCAGCGAAGGGGTTAACACTAGGGTGTGATCAAGGGGTTAAATGTGTGTCCTAGCGAGTGATTCTAACTGTGGGGGATGTGAATGACTAGGGGAGGAGACATATTGTTGTTCCTACTTAGTAAGAACACACAATCTTCAATCTTCTTCTCCCCCATGACAGAACAGGGATGTGTGTGTGTTTACACACACACGTCCCTATTCTGGCTCTCGTGCCCGTGATCGCACGTGCCCGGCGGTCATCGCAACGGCCGGTCACGTGCATCAGTTCCCTGGCTGTGCAGTGGAAGGCCGGGGAACTGATGGTGCTGACCTGCCACAGTATAATGACGGCGGCTGGTTGGCAAGCGGTTAAGGATGACCCACAGACATACAGCTATGAGAACATGCAAGGAATAATTGCAGAGTCACAGGCTCCTTATGTGAAATATATGACAATGCAATCTCCTATAGGTAATGATGTATTTGATGTGCCGTTACCAGATATTTCTGTTTCTCTTGAATTGATGGGATTCTTCTGATTCATTTATTCCTATTCTTGTTTATAGAAAGATCACCTGGTAGCTGGAATCTAACCAGATCACATTTTGTATTTTTTTAAGCAAACTATAATTGCAGAACTCTTATAACTGTATATAGTAATGTGTATTCTTCTGTCTTCCATGGAAAGCTGAACAAATATGTGAGAAATGTTCATTACACCGACCCAGATGAAGGCGAGATCTACTTTAATGAGAGAAGAGAAGTTCCAACCGATATTACTTTACACAGTTGGTTTTTTTTTAGCAAAAAACATCATTTCTTTAGAAAAATGTCCACTATGCAAAGCCCAGATTATGTGCCTGGACCATTTCCCAATATGAGTGAGCCATACTTCTGGAAAGAAGGCAAAGTAAGAAATCACTTTTATTTTCTGTTTATATTGTTTGCTGAAGAGGTTTGTAATACAGATTTATAAAGGTTTTCTAAACCAATTGATGATTTCACTCCCTTCATGACTAGGCCATTTTTTGCTATTCAGCACTGCACCACTTTAACCACCTCAATACTGGGCACTTTCACCCCCTTCCTTCCCAGACCAATTTTCAGCTTTCAGTGCTCTCTCACTTTGAATGACAATTACTCAGTCATGCTACACTGTACCCAAATGAAATTTTTATCATTTTGTTCACACAAATAGAGCTTTCTTTTGGTGGTATCTATTCACCACTTCATTTTTTATTTTTTGTGATATAAGCGAAAAAAGAGCGAATATTTTGAAAAAAAAAAACAAAATTTTCTACTTTCTCTTTTAAAAGAAACCACAAAAATTAAATTTTGTCGAAAATTTAGGCAAAAATGTATTCTACCACATGTCTTTGGTAAAAAAAATCCTGATAATTGTATGATCATTGGTTTGTGTGAAAGTTATAGAGTCTACAAGCCATGCTACGCATTATTGAAAATGTATCAATCCTAATGCACTGATGGCCTTTTTGGAAAGAAGACAGTCTGAGGTATTTAGTAAGAGGCATAGTGAATTTTTTGAAGTTGAAATTTTTTCCCCACAATGCTTTGGAAAATTAAGAAATATAGATTTTTTTTTTCTTCACTAAATTGTCATATTTACAAGTTATTTCTCACACACGGTGCAGGCATAATTGCAATTACACCCCAAAATACATTTTGCTATTCGTCCTGAGTGTGGCGATATCCCATGTGTGAGACTTTTCCACAGCCTGGCCACATACAGAGGCCCAACATCCATATAGCACCATCAGGCGTTCTAAAGGCATAAATTACACATTTCATTTCCTGAGTACCTATCACATTTTTGAAGGCCCTGGAGCACCAGGACAATGGAATTACCCACAAAATGATCCCATTTTGGAAAGAAAACAACCCAATGTATATTCTATGAGGCATAATGAGTCTTTTGAACATGTCATTTCTTTCCACAAGTTTTTGGAAAATGTGGAAAGAAAATGAAAACCTATTTTTTTTCTCACAAAGTTGTCAATTTAGAAGATCTTTCTTACACATAGCATGTACATAGCCAAAATGACACCCCAAAATACATTCTGCTACTCGTCCTGAGTATGGCGATACCCCATGTGTGAGACTTTTCCACTACCTGGCCACATACAGAGGCCCAACATGCAAGTAGCACCTCCAGGCTTCTAACACATAGCATGTACACACCAAGAATTACACCCCAAAATACATTCTGCTGAGCAAAAGGTAAAAAAAAAAGCTCACCTGTGGTTTTAGCAGGTAGGAATACCGTTCCAGAGCAGCCAAAGCATTTGTCCAGACAGCCAAAGGAAATGTCCAGGAATTGTCCAGGCAGCAGACAGATATGGAAAAGTATGAACATGGTTCAGTACAGTCCAAGGTTTAGCAGGCAGTTCAGGTAACAGGCATAGGCATGGCCAGTCCAAGTGGCAGGCAAAGGCATGGCAAGGTCATGTGGCAGGCAAATGCATGGCAAGGTCATGTGGCAGGCAAAGGCATGGCCAGTTCAGGTGGCAGCAGGCAGCACTTTGTACATTGGGCCTTGGTCAGGTAAGACCTGAGGACAGGGGTAGAGGCTTCTTCCCACCCAAATCTCTACGAAGCCTCCGAGTCTCCAGACCCTAATCCGAGAAAACTAAAAACCCGGAGAAAAATGTTTTCTCCACTCGGAAAACCTTTTCTGGAGCCCCTTACATATGTGAGACCCCTGTGCTGTACAGTGGCAGGGCAAATGATCAGTTCAGGAGGCAGGCAAAAATCATGGTCATTTAACAGTCCGGGTCAATTCACGTTGAAGGCAGAAAGATGTTTGGCAGAGGCATAGTCGTTAACAGTCCGGGTCAATTTACATTGAAGGCAGAAACATGTTTGGCAGAGGCATAGTCGTTAACAGTCCGGGTCATTCACAGAAATGGCAGATAGTGGAAAAAAATCATCTTCACTGTACTAATAGTGTAGTGAAGTATGATAGCTCCGATAGCACGTTCCAATACAGAGCCCTGGCTCGGAGGGACATTGGGGACAGTAGTATCGGGTGTCACGGCAAATTCCTCTACTTGCACATACATGACATTTTTTGGGGGGATTGCGACCTGTTTGGGTAAGAGGGAGGATTTCGGGAAAGTGCCTTTCATGGAGTCTGGCTAACGCATCGGAGCGAATTAGTTGAGGGGCTTGGCCTTGGGGATAGAGAAGGGCTGTTAAAACTTCTTCTTGGAATTTTAGATAGGGTAGGGAACTTTGGGTGCACTTAGAAAAAATGATATAGGAATTAAATAGGGCAAGTTGCATCAAATAAATGGCGACTTTCTTGTACTAAAATAGTGATCTCCTGGTGGCCAAGTAGGGCTGCATCATCTGGTCGTTCATATCCACCCCCCCATGTATAGGTTGTACTCATGCACACATTTTGGCTTCTGTATGGGGCCTCCTCTTCTCTGAAGTTCCACCAAGGTGTCGTCATGTATTGTTGAAAGGATGTAGACATCTCTTTTTTTATCTCTCCACTTCACCGCTAGTACTTCTTCAGTTCGCATACTGGCCATTTCACCCTGCTTCAATTTCTTGGCGACCAATCTTTGTGGGAAGCCTTTGCGGTTGGTCCGTGCTGTCCCACAGGCCACAGTGTTCTTTAGATACAAATGGCGGAAAAGTGGGAGACTAGTGTAGAAATTGTCTACGTAAAGGTGGTAACCTTTCCCAAGTAATGGTTGGATCAGCTGCCAGACAATTTTGCCACTTGTTCCCATGTAGGTAGGGCATCCAGGGGGGTTTAGCTGTCTGTCTTTTCCCTCATAAATGATAAAATCATATGTGTAACCCGTGGCCCTGTCACACACCTTATAAAATTTTACCCCATGTCTGGCTCTTTTACTGGGGAGGTATTGTTTTATTCCCAGTCTTCCAGTGAAGTGCACCAGGGATTCATCCACACATATGTTTCTATCAGGGGTAAACATCTCCTTGAAGCTGGCGCAAAAAAAATTGATTAGGGGCCGAATTTTGAATAACTTATCGTAACTGGGATGATTTCGAGGGAGGCATTGGGCATTGTTATTGAAGTGTAAAAATCTCATGATCATCTCATAACGGGTTCTGGGCATAAATGACGAATAGATCGGCATGTGGTGGATAGGTTGGGTAGACCAGTAGGAATGGAGTTCATTTTTTTTTTCAGCCCCATGTTGAGGGTTAGACCAAGGAAAATTTTAAATTCTTCTACGGTGAGGGGTTTCCAAACATAAGGACGGGCATATGAGGAACTGGGATTGTTGGCTATATGTTGGCTGGCATATAGATTACATTGCTCCACAATGTAGGTTAGGAGATCATTGGTAAAAAATAAATGAAAATAATAAAGTGGGGTTACATTTTCCGTCTGCATCTGAGGGCCAGGCTGGGCTGTGAAAAGGGGTATTACAGGTTCTACTGATGTATCGGGCAGCCATGTTGGATACAGTACAACATCTGGGAGGCTAGTATGGGCATTGCCTCGTTGATGGGATCCGTTGCTAGCATCTGGCCTATCTTCTAGGAAGGTTGCAGCAGTGCTGGTGGATGCCCGCCTATCCCGGAGTGCTGCGCTGCTGGTGGATGCCTGCTGGTGGATGCCCTGGAGTGCTGCGCTACTGGTGGATGCCTGCATATCATCCTGGAGTGCTGGGCTGCTGGTGGATGCCTGCATATCATCCTGGAGTGCTGCGCTGCTGGTGGATGCCTGCTGGTGGATGCCCTGGAGTGCTGCGCTGCTGGTGAATGCCTCCTCCTGCTCATTTCTCCTGATTCTCCTTGTTAGGATTGTATCTTCCTCTGTTTCCAACTCGGAGCCACTGCTTTCCACTGGCTCATAGTCACTATCCGAGTCTGACGGAGAGAATTCCCCGCTACTCTCGTCCGACATACTCTGGAGTATTTGGAGAGCCTCCTCTGCGCTGTAAGACCTTTTTGTCATGTTGGCGGGCAGATGTGTCAGATGGCAGGCGGCAGATGTGCCAGATGGTGGGCGGCTGTGCCAGATGGTGGGTGGCTAGATGTTACTGATGTTGGCGGGCAGATGTGCCTGATCGTGGGCAGATGGTGGCTGGCAGATGTGCCTGATGGCGGGCGGGCAGATGTGCCTGATATGGTGGGCGGCTGATGTGTCAGCTGTTGACGGGCTGATGTGTCAGCTGATGACGGGCTGATGTGTCAGCTGATGACGGGCTGATGTGTCAGCTGATGACGGTGTCAGATGGCGGGCGACAGATGTGCCTGATGGCGGGCGGCAGATGTGCCTGATGACTGGCGGGCAGATGTGCCTGATGACTGGCGGGCAGATGTGCCTGATGGCAGGCGGGCAGATGTGCCTGATGACTGGCGGGCAGATGTGCCTGATGGCAGGCGGGCAGATGTGCCTGATATGGTGGGTGGCTGATGTGTCAGCTGTTGACGGGCTGATGTGTCAGCTGATGACGGGCTGATGTGTCAGCTGATGACGGGCTGATGTGTCAGCTGTTGACGGTGTCAGATGGCGGGCGACAGATGTGCCTGATGGCGGGCGGCAGATGTGCCTGCTGACTGGCGGGCAGATGTGCCTGATGACTGGCGGGCAGATGTGCCTGATGACTGGCGGGCAGATGTGCCTGATGGCAGGCGGGCAGATGTGCCTGATGGCAGGCGGGCAGATGTGCCTGATGACTGGCGGGCAGATGTGCCTGATGACTGGCGGGCAGATGTGCCTGATGGCAGGCGGGCAGATGTGCCTGATATGGTGGGCGGCTGATGTGTCAGCTGTTGACGGGCTGATGTGTCAGCTGATGACGTTCTGATGTGTCAGCTGATGACGGGCTGATGTGTCAGCTGTTGACGGTGTCAGATGGCGGGCGACAGATGTGCCTGATGGCGGGCGGCAGATGTGCCTGATGACTGGCGGGCAGATGTGCCTGATGACTGGCGGGCAGATGTGCTTGATGACTGGCGGGCAGATGTGCCTGATGACTGGCGGGCAGATGTGCCTGATGACTGGTGGGCAGATGTGCCTGATGGCAGGCGGGCAGATGTGCCTGATGATGACGGGCTGATGTGCCGGCTGTTGGCGGACAGATGTGCCCACTGTTGGCAGACAGATGTGCCAGTTGTTGACGGGCAGATGTTCACTGACAGGTGTTTTCACTGTTTGGGGACACTGTTTTGGGGACACTGTGTTTTGGGGACACTGTGTTTTGGGGACACTAGCTGGGTGATCAGTGGGTAAACAGCAGACAAACAGCTTTATTACTCACTGATCTCCTGGCTGCAGCACAGATCTCTCTTCCTCTCCTCACTGACAGGCTCTGTGTGAGGAGAGGAAGAGATGAGAGCAGTTACTACGCTCTCTATTTACATTACATGACGACTGTGATTGGACACAGTCGTCATGTGATCAGGAGGGCCAATCACAGGGCCCTCCTGTGTTGTGCTGTCTCTGGGGGACACAGGCAGATCGGGATCGCGCCGCTGCGCGGGCACGTGGCGGCATGATCTCCTGTCATCTGCCACCCCCTCCCCCTTGTTTACTATACGATGGCTGTGATTACACACAGCCATCGTGCGGATCAGGAGGGCAAATCACATTGCCCTCCTGCTGCTCTGAGATGCGGCGTGTCCAAGCGACACCCGCGCATCGGGATCGCGCGGCTGCACGGGAGTGCGCCCGCGTGATCCCGCTCCTTCTGAAGGACGTTCGGGAACGTCCAGTCAGAAGGAGGGAGCTCCCACCCGGCCGTATATGTGCAGTGGCCGGGTGGGAAGTGGTTAACTGACAGTTGCGCGATCATGCAACATGAAATTTATACTTTTTTTCCCCCACAAATAGAGCTTTTCTTTGGTGATATTTGATCACCACTGGGCTTTTTATTTTTTAATATATAAATAAAAAGGACCAAAAACTGTGAAAAAAACAATATTTTTTACTTTCTGATATAATACATATCCAATAAATACAATTTAAAAAATCTAATGTAGCACCCTTTAGTAGTGTGCTAGAGAGAATAGGTGAATTTAAACAGGCTTGGCTGGTTGCTAGGCCTGTTTGTTTTCATTCTGGGCTGTACAGCGTTCAACTTGCAGTAACGCAATAAAATATACTGTGTTAAACAGTCACTACACTCACATTGACTGAATTATCCCTACATTCACACTAATGTAAGGATGAATGGTCGCACTACGAACTCTTGCTTGGGTTGAACTGTTTGCCCATCCCTAGTTGTGACATATCATTAGGTCTGATAGTTGTTGGATAATATCAGGTATGACAGTTGTGGGATATTATCAGGTATGACAGCTGTGACAGTTGATAACACATTCTATCCAGTGACATCATTTGATATGGCAGTTGGTGGGAGATTCTGAACAGTGACTGATGTCATTGTGTCTCACCAATATGGCAGGTGGCTTGTTGTCTTCAGTATAAAAGAAAACTTTGCTTCACTATCGAGCATAATTCATAAAGAAGGCAGAGCCTCTGAAAGGTGTTGTATAGACCCCTTTACTTTCCCATGCCTGCTGTCTTGGTCCTAGGAGCCTGCAGACGCCGCTGTCTTCATATCACTTTGATGGGTCAGGAATATTTTGCATGACAGCGGCCTGTCAATTTACTGGCTGTGCTGCACTCAGCTCTCCTCTGTTTCAAGCTCAAGCAGAACTGCGATTATGTGAGTGTAATGCCCCGTACACACGGTCGGATTTTCCGACGGAAAATGTGCGATCGGAGCGTGTTGTCGGAAATTCCGACCGTGTGTGGGCTCCATCTGACTTTTTCCATCGGATTTTCCGACACACAAAGTTTGAGAGCAGGCTATAAAATTTTCCAACAACAAAATCCAATTGCGTCAATTCCGACGCACAAAGTGCCACGCATGCTCAGAAGAAATTCCGAGACGGAACAGCTCAGTCTGGTAAAATTAGCATTCGGAATGGATACAGCACTTTCATCATGCTGCAATCTTTAAAATTGTTTAATACAGCGCACTCTCTTCTTCTTTATAATGCAGGAAGAATGAAGTAGTTTTGCTGCTGATATTCACACAGACTTCTCACAAACTTCTTTCTTTATTATTTATCGTGATTCCCTAAATATGTTATGATTTGTCACATCTGACCAAAAATCTATATCATTTTTTTTGTGTTTTTTTTTTTTTAAAACCTTGATGTGATTTTTTTTGGGGGTTTTTTTGGTTTGTATTTTTTTTAAAGGCTGATCTTGTTTTTTTTTTTTTTAGTTATTTAACATCCTGAATATTTTTGTGTGTGTTTTGTGTGTCAAGTTACCACAACACCATTATTATCTTGTATTATTTAATCTCAAGGAGGTTGCTTGGTGTTGGTGTCTCTTGTTAATTTCAAATTGTATTTTTGAATTGTCCCTGCCTCCTCACAAACAAACTGTCCTTTTTGAAGGGAAACACACATAGGCGAGTATAATTGAAACCAAAAAACCTTTAATAAGGGCTCATAACCAAACAAACAGGGAGGCAACGCTGGAGAAACAGCAGAGATTGGCAAAGCCTTGGACCCCCAGGGCACACATCAATTATTTTACTGCAAAATTGGTGGCCTGAGGAGTCCATATCTAAGGGAGTACAGTCTGGTCCAGAAGTCCCAGAGATCATGAAAGCAGCAGATGACATCTATGTCCCCAGGCTGTGGTACTACGAGAGGCTGCATATTTTGCCAGACCAGACTAAACCCAGGGCCATCACTCTCTGGTCTTCCTTCCACGCTTCCTTCCCGGCTGTGGCTCTGGTGTTGGAGATGTGGCAGGAGGAGGAGTAGGACCTGGAGGAGGAGGAGGAGGAGTAGGACCTGGAGGAGGAGGAGGAGTAGGACCTGGAGGAGGAGGAGGACTATGTGTGAGGTGACAAATGTGGGTAGCACATGTTATTTGGCCCCTCAACCCCTTATTGAGAGCTTCCAAAATTAAGGACTCACACAGGAGTCGTTGGCCCTCCTCCATCTGCATCATTTTGCAGGCAGTTATGCAAAAGTCCTCCTCCACACTGTGGACTCAGGGCCTCTGTAGCCTTCCAAAAGAGGCCTATGGCAGCCTCCTCCAGGTTACTCCTCTTCCTGCCACTTTGTCTTTGAAGGTGTAGGGGAGGGACCTGGGTATCAGGCAGCCTGCTTGGCCCGGCCACCTCCTGGCTGAGACTTCCCTGTGTATGAAAACGGGACATGGTTTTAGTTTTTGCATCATCAATCACAATCAGAAATTAGTACTCCAAACTAACATCTAGTTAACATCATTGATTGGACAACATAAACATTTAGAAGAATCATATACCTGGCTCAAGCTGGGCGCCTCCACATGTTGCTGCCTGGAAGGCCCAGGTTGGGTGTCTGAAGCCTCAGCTGGGGGGGGAAGGAAGCATGGAAGGAAGAGTGGAGAGTGCTGGCCTGGGTTCAGTCTGACCTGCCAGAAAATGCAGCCTGTCATAGTACCACAGCCTGGGGACATAAACGTCATCTGCAGCTCCTGATCTCTGGGAATCCTGGACCTTCTTGTGCTCCCTTAGATAAGTGCTCCTCAGGCCACCAATTAGGATCTTCAAATAGGTGATGTCTGCCGTGGGGATCACAGACTTCACAAATTCCAACAAATTATCCAGCTCTGCCTTCCTCTTTGTTTGGTTCTTATATTCAGGGTGGTTTATCTCCCACAGACAGGGCAGCTCCCTGAACATATCAATGAAGATTGACATAAAGTCCTGATCCTTCATGATATCCATATTCACTGCAAGACACAACACAAGACAAACCCTAATGTCAACCTAAAGTCTTCTAAACTTGTGCAAATACAGGCCTCAATCTAGAAGCAGTATAGGCCCAATGTTAAATCTTACCTTCGCAATCACGATCGGCGCCTCCGTTACTCCTTTATCCGCTCACAGATCGTACGTACTACACACGCGTGTTATGCTTTATAGACACTGCACATGCGTGAAACTCCGCCCACCCCTGACGTTCTTTCTAGTCTATTCCCCGCCCCTTCTCGTTCGGCGCAGTGAGGGAAGAGCACATGGCAGAGACACAGCAGGTGCGTGCTAATTACAGCAATGAGGAGGAGGAGGAGGAAAGCCCGGAGCCTGAAACGTCTGGATCCAGAGGCAGAAGATTTAAGGCCTCAAATATGTCCTTTGGGGAGATGTTGGAGATGGTGGACATGAAGAAGGCCGACTATTACCGGGAAGTATGGACCTTACCCCAACCCCAATGTCAGAAAGGCCAATATCATGGCGAAAATGGTCAAGAGTCTGCACCGGAATTTTGGGGTACGACGATCGAAGGATCAGTTCAGGAAGGGTGGTCGGACCCCAAATTAAGAGATCACGAGCAGTACTGAAAGACCCGGAGAGTGCTGCAAAAAAGTAAGTAGTTGTGCTGTGTTCCTATTCTTTATGTTTATTACGTTTGTGCTGCTCCATGTGCTTTTCTTAACTGTTATCCAGTTTAAAATGGCAACTTTCATGTTCATGGGCACATTATTCGTTCGTATAAAACATTGTTCGTTCGGCCTAGAAAACACCATTGTTTTGGCCATATGCAGTTGCCCACATTTTTTATGGCCTACTTGTCTGCAAATAATTTGGTTGGGTAGATGGGTTTGTAACTAGAATGAAATGCAAACTAGATTCTGTGTAAGTAGAGGACACTCAGCAGCAGTTTTCACATCTGGACGCTGGAGCACTAGTGTGGGACGCAAGAACACCCTTTTTATTAGGGGGCCCACACAGGTGCTCCAGTAAATACTATAGGGGTGTCTCCATCTGTGAAGCTTGTACTAAACAGGTAAAGTATTGAAGCTTGACAAAGGACACTAAAAATTCTACATCTTGGAACTCTGCCAAAATAGACAATTGTACCCCACTTCCAAGCAATATTTCATATTCCTATTTCTGCCATCAAATATCTGTGTGCTAAGTATATATTTTTTTTTTACATAGGGGATAAAAGACTCGGACAACACCCCTCATCCGAGGAGACCACAGACCCCCCACCTCTGGAAGAAGGGGAAATCCACCCAAGCCAAGCAGAGCAGGAGGAGGAAGACGTGGTTGAAATTGGCACCACAACAGGTGAGTGTCTGCGACCACAGGCTCAGGTAAGAGATTTATAATACATGCTGTGTTTTGGTTTCTATCTTTTTAGGTGATCGGGATGTTGTGGATCCAGATCCTTTCACCTCGGAAAGTGCACAGATCCTGATCGGGGAGATCATGGGGTGTAATAGGGACTTGGAAAACATCCTTAAAAACATCATGATGTTAAACAAAAAATGAAGAACATCATTGATGTTTTAGAGAGAGTTTAAAACCCCTCAAAATCCCTTTTTTTGCACTTTTTGTGAGCTCAAAATTTTTACCATTTTTTGACATATTTTCGAAAAGACAAATTTTGAAGAGGCACACAGTGTGTCAACATGTGCTATCTGCCATCACGGGAGATCAATAGATACGTTTTGGGGGTGCAACCCATTCCTCAATAATAAAGTAGCTGTGAGGAAGGGGTTGCACCCCAAAAACACGTCCCTTGATCCCCCATGATGGCAGCTAGCACTTGTTGACATTCAGCAATTGGCGTGCATCTTCAAAATTTGGCTTTTCTAGGGGTGACTTCACCCCATCTGAACGCAATATCAAACACAGTTTGTAAATACTCATGTCTGATATTGCCTTCAAGTTCTACCAAATGTGAACTTTGTAAGATCAAGATTTGTGTCTTTCTTGTTGGTTTTAAACATGCCTGTTTTATCTTAAATGGGCATTGCTACTTTTTCTAATGTGACCCCAAAAATTGTTATACAACAAACATGTTGGTTTGTTTTAAAAACCTTTTCTAAATGCACATGTGATTGTGCTGGTATTAAAAAGATTGTTAATCAAGAATGTGTGGATTATTGTTTCAACGCTCCAACACTTTTGTTGTGCTCTAATTGGTGTTTTCTGTGACAATGGGGGTTACTTCCTAAGGGCAAATCCACTTTGCACTACAAGTGCAGTTTCAAGTGCACTTGTAGTGCAAAGTGTCTTTGCCTTTAGTAAATAACACCCAACAATGCTTTGTAATGTTATACAATCACGCCATTTTCAGGACTCACCACATTTCTGTCAGGGTCAGCTACAAGAAACACAAGCAGTAAATGTCACCAAAGATTTTAGTAGGTAAATTTTTTTTTATTTGAAAAATGTTTCAGACATTGTCTGGCATATTGATAGCCCCCCACCCCAATACCCGCAAAATATTCAAGGTATCTTATCCGGACATCACGAGCACTCAGCGGGGCAAGCCAGGACGGCCACTTTCAAGCACCGTCAGGGTTGTTTCATTTTGAATTCCAGCCTCAGGCCCAACTGAGCCAGCATAGTTGGCAGAATGTTGCCGTAAAAAGTTGTGTAGAACACAGCACGCCAGAATGATATGATTCAGTTTGTACTCCGCCATATGTATGGGTGTAAGAAATAGGCGGAACCGGCTGGCCATGATTCCAAACATGTTCTCCACCACTCTTTTGGCTCTGGCCAGCCAGTAATTAAAAACCCTCTGGTCCGGGGTGAGGGTCCTCATCGGGAATGGCCGCATAAGATGGTCCCCCAGCGCAAACGCTTCATCTGCAACGAAGACGAATGGGAGTCCTTCCACGTTGTCTTCTGGAGGTGGCAAGTCCAAGCTGCCATTCTGGAGATGCCTGTAGAACTCAGTCTGGGCGATGACTCCACCATCGGACATCCGGCCATTCTTCCCCACGTCCACATACAGGAACTCGTAAGTAGCCAACACAACCACCACCAACATCACAATACTATTGAACCCCTTATAGTTGAAATAGTATGACCCCGAGTTGGGTGGTGGGACGATGTGGACGTGTTTCCCATCAATTGCCCCTCCGCAGTTAGGAAAGTCCCACCGCTGGGCAAAATGGGAGGCCACAGTCTGCCATTCCTGTGGCGTGGAAGGAAACTGTGGAGTCAAAACAACAACAAAAAATTAGTCATTTTGCACATAAACAGGGAAAGCAGATTAGACACAAACATTCTTGGCCAACATCAAGATAACATTTATTTGAGAGTGTTTTTAAAGACCAAAGTATAAGGTACAACTATCAGATCCCCCCCCCGTCATGGGCCATTTTTAACATTATAGGGGGGGGGAATCCTGGACAGGTAACCCTCTCCACTTCATTGAGAGATGAATGCCTAAATAATGGGTATTACTTTGAACAGCCCCTCCTTAGTTACACTATTGGCAGCCCACTGGACAGGTAAGAAGTGTCATAATACAAAGATATAAATATACATTGTACACATTGCAGCACATTTGGACATTCTGCTATTACCTAGCAAGATAATAATAGTATACAAAAACTTTAAACAGTACCATTGCAAAGTATACAGGCAGGCCCTTGCAATACATGCTTTGGGGAATTCATCCATAAATCTGAGCACAAAAAAGATGGGTATAGTGTGTATGGGTTTGGCAAAGTCAGCAGATAGATGATTGAGGATAGATAGAGAATTGGTATCAGCTAACTTAGCAGTTGGGGAGAGGGAGGGTTCAAAATGATTTGGGGACTCCCCAAAAAAATCCTCTCGCACTCTGCCTGAATTTAAAGCACAAATCACATTTCAAAACATTTTAGGGGTGTTTGGGGTAAAGCACTACTATGGAGCTGATAAAATACATTGTTAAGTGACTACATGAGGTGAATATAGGGCCAGGAGACCATGCTGGGGAGGTAAGTGACGGCAAATATGCATGAAGGACAACAAAAATAATTACATAAAAATCCAGCATGCATGAGAACAAAGGGGACATTCACAGCATATTCCAATCATGGTAATTAGGGAATGAGGAAAGAAATACAATATATTAGCAAACATTATATACAATAAAATGTGATGTTAAAGGATAAAAATCTTACCTTAATATACTCCTTCTGCAGGACCTGGATGATGGCAGAACAGGTCTCTGGGATAATGATCCCCAGAGCCTGGGGGGAGATGCCTGTTGAGAACTTGAGGTCCTGCAGGCTTCTCCCCGTCGCCAAGTACCGCAGGGTGGCGACTAGCCTCTGCTCCAGAGTGATGGCTTGCCTCCTGCAGGTATCCTGCCTGCTGATATAGGGGGTCAGCAAAGCCAACAAATGGTGAAATACGGGGTCCGTCATCCGGAGAAAGTTCCTGAAATCATCAGGATTATTCTCACGGATCTCACGGAGCAAAGGCATATGACAGAACTGGTCATGCTGAAGCAACCAATTCTTGGTCCATGAACTCCTCCCCACCCTGTTCATGGACTAGATTTGTGTCAAGGTAAGGACCCCAACACCAATCCCCCGCACAACACGAACTCTACGAGCAGTACGTATACGCAACATGGCTAGAAAATGGTCGGCTGCTCAGAACGAAGTAACAGAACGCACTAAAGAACAGCAAGGCCTGTGACGAGCGACCTGAAAAACAGTAACGAGCGGACAAGATCGCACTGAATAGTACAATAAGAACTGACTGCACGCACTGAAGAGCAGATACAAACCCACATGCACAAACTCAACAGCAGAAAACGATCTGAAAACCACGAGTCTGAAAAAGCGCGAATCGTCTCTCACCAAACTTTTGCTAACACGAGATTAGCAAAAGGAGCCCAAAGGGTGCCGCGCTTGGTTTTGAAATGCCCTTTTCTAGTCTCGTCGTACGTGGTGTACGTCACCGCGTTCTTGGCGATCGGAAATTCCGACAACTTTGTGCGACTGTGTGTACCCAAAACAAGTTTGAGCCAACATCCGTCAGAAAAAATCCATGGATTTTGTTGTCGGAATGTCCGATCAATGTCCGATCGTGTGTACGGGGCATAAGTGTTAACTAATGTGCAATAAATGAATAAATGCTTTTAGTAACAAGTGCATTGCGGCCACTTTCATGTTTTCTGCAAACCCAGGAGGATCTTCCCAGATCTGATGAACACTGTTGCACTGTAATTCAACCTCTGACTCACCTTTCCACCCATCCCTCCACTCATCCATCCCTCTGCTCATCCATCCCTGTGGAATATCCTGCTCTCCTGGTTAATAAGGCTGCTGAATATTTTAACAAAGCCCATTCCATCCAACTGAAATATACAACGTTAAACTTGTAGTAACGCGCAGAACCATATGGAATTAAACTTGCAGTAATGCAGTAATGCAATGAAATAAACAGCATTAAACTTGCAGTAATGCACAGAACTATATGGCGTTAAACTTGCAGTAACGCAATTAATTATACAGCGTTAAATTTGCAGTAACCCAATGAAATATACAGCGCTAAACTTGCAGTAATGGACAGAACTATACAGCTTTAAAATTGCAGTAACACAATGGTGCTAAATTCGCAGTAACGCAATGAAATATACATCATTAAACTTTCAGTAACGCACAGAACTTTATGGCGTTAAACTTGCAGTAACGCAATGAATTATACAGCGTTAAATTTGCAGTAATGCAATGAAATAGACGGTGCTAAACTTGCAGTAACGGACAGAACTATATGGCGTTGAACTTGCAGTAACACAATGAAATATATGGCATTAAACTTGCAGTAACAAATAGAACTATATGGCATTTAAACGTGCATTAACGTAATGAGGTATACGTCGCTAAACTTGCAGTAACAGACAGAACTATACGGAGTTAAACATGAAGTAACGCACAGAACTATATGGCGTTAAACTTGCAGTAGTGCAATGAAATAGACAGCATTAAACTTGCAGTAACAAACAGAATTATATGTGCATTAAACTTGCAGTAACACAACTGAAATATGCTGCGTTAAGAGTGCACTAACACACATAAATGTACTGCGTTAAATGGCACATAACACACTGAAATACAGTGGGGACAGAAAGTATTCAGACCCCCTTAAATTTTTCACACTGTTATATTGCAGCCATTTGCTAAAATCATTTAAGTTCATTTTTTTCCTCATTAATGTACACACAGCACCCCATATTGACAGAAAAACACAGAATTGTTGACCTTTTGCAGATTTATTAAAAAAGAAAAACTGAAATATCACATGATCCTAAGTATTCAGACCCTTTGCTCAGTATTTAGTAGAAGCTACCTTTTGATCTAATACAACCATGAGTCTTTTTGGGAAAGATGCAACATGATTTTCACACCTGGATTTGGGGATCCTCTGCCATTCCTCCTTGCAGATCCTCTCCAGTTTTGTCAGGTTGGATGGTAAACGTTGATGGACAGCCATTTTTTGGTCTCTCCAGAGATGCTCAATTGGGTTTAAGTCAGGGCTCTGGCTGGGCCATCCAAGAACAGTCACGGAGTTGTTGTGAAGCCATTCCTTCATTATTTTAGCTTTGTGCTTAGGGTCATTGTTTTGTTGGAAGGTAAACCTTTGGCCCAGTCTGAGGTCCTGAGCACTCTGGAGAAGGTTTTTGTCCAGGATATCCCTGTACTTGGCCGCATTCATCTTTCCCTCGATTGCAACCAGTCGTCCTGTCCCTGTAGCTGAAAAAACACCCCCACAGCATGATGCTACCACCACCATGCTTCACTGTTGGGACTGTATTGGACAGGTGATGAGCAGTGCCTGGTTTTCTCCACACATACCGCTTAGAATTAAGGCCAAAAAGTTATATCTTGGTCTCATCAGACCAAAGAATCTTATTTCTCACCATCTTGGAATCCTTCAGGTGTTTTTTAGCAAACTCCATGCAGGCTATCATGTGTCTTGCAGTGAGGAGAGGCTTCCATCGGGCCACTCTGCTATAAAGCCACGACTGGTGGAGGGCTGCAGTGATGGTTGACTTTCTACAACTTTCTCCCATCTCCCGACTGCATCTCTGGAGCTCAGCCACAGTGATCTTTGGGTTCTTTTTTACCTCTCTGACCAAGGCTCTTCTCCCCCGATAGCTCAGTTTGGCCGGATGGCCAGCTCTAGGAAGAGTTCTGGTCGTCCCAAACATCTTCCATTTAAGCATTATGGAGGCCACTGTGCTCTTAGGAACCTTAAGTGCAGCAGAAATTTTTTATAACCTTGGCCAGATATGTGCCTTGTCACAATTCTGTCTCTGAGCTCTTCAGGTAGTTCTTTTGACCTCATGATTCTCATTTGCTCTGACATGCACTGTGAGCTGTAAGGTCTTATATAGACAGGTGTGTGGCTTTCCTAATCAAGTCCAATCAGTATAATCAAACACAGCTGGACTCAAATGAAGATGTAGAACCATCTGAAGGATGATCAGAAGAAATGGACAGCACCTGAGTTAAATATATGAGTGTCACAGCAAAGGTTCTGAATACTTAGGACCATGTGATATTTCAGTTTTTCTTTTTTAATAAATCTGCAAAAATGTCAACAATTCTGTGTTTTTCTATCAATATGGGGTGCTGTGTGTACATTAATGAGGAAAAAAATGAACTTAAATAATTTTAGAAAATGTCTGCAATATAACAAAGAGTGAAAAATTTAAGGGGGTCTGAATACTTTCTGTCCCCACTGTATATGGCGTTAAACTTGCAGTACCGCAATAA
Source organism: Aquarana catesbeiana (assembly GCF_042186555.1). NCBI lineage: Eukaryota > Metazoa > Chordata > Amphibia > Anura > Ranidae > Aquarana > Aquarana catesbeiana. The sequence continues at coordinate 8,975,753 of NC_133324.1, read as the reverse complement.
AATATACTGTGTTAAATGGACACTACAGTCACACTGACTGAACTCTCTCTATATTCACACTAATGTAAAGATGAATGATCGTACTACACTCACACTGAACTATCCCTAGATTCACACTAAACTGATATTCTTCACTGACAATAGAATCAGAATAGAACACCATAGCACACTAACTGTCTAATAGCACTGAACAGAGCCCTGTTGTATCTCTTTCCACACCGATATCACAAATGGCCGCTATGGAAAGAATACTTTTATAGTGTGGAGTGGGATTAAGACCAATGAGCCATGATTGGATACAGTCCTCATGACAGCATCCAATCATGGTTCTGACAGTGCTTTCTGCCCTGATTGGGCAAAGCTTTCATTGCTTCAGCCAATCAGGGCTTTCAATGTACTGTGTGGCGGTGCAGTGCATTGTGGTCATTCGGCGGGCCGAACAAAAGGTTGAACGACCATATAATTCAATTGTTCAGAGAACATCTGAATAGCCAAAATTTAGCCCGAACTCTTGCTTGGGCCGAACTGTTTGCCCATCCCTAGTTGTGGCATATTATTAGGTGTGGCAGTTTTGAGATATTATTAGGTGTGACAGTTGTGGAATATTATTAGGTGTGACAGCTGTGAGATATTATAAGATGTAACAGTTGGTAACACATTGTATCCAGTGACATCATTCGATATGGCAGTTGGTGGGAGATTCTGAACAGTGACTGATGTCATTGTGTCTCACCAATATGGCAGGTGGCTTGTTGTCTTCAGTATAAAAGAAAATCTTGCTTCACTATCGGGCATACTTAATAAAGGAGGCAGGGCCTGTGAAAGGAGTTGTATATGCCCATTTACTTTCCCATGCCTGCTGTCTTGGTCCTAGGAGCCTGTAGACACCGCTGTCCAGGGCCAGATTAAGAGCATCATGGGCCTGGTGCTGAGAATTTCGGTGGGCCTTTTTATGGAAACAAAATGAAAATGCAAACAATTTTTCGCTAAAACGAATTAAATATACTCTCACCAGTAATACCAGCCGTGCAGCCTCTGAGCAGCAGCAACACCACCAATACCACCTGCTATGCGTTCTCTCACCAGCAGCAACATAGGGAGACCACATTTCCAAACTGTCATTTAGGGACATCCCCCTTTTCCCAAAAAAAAGATGAGGGTGGAGGATGTAGTCTCGGGGTTGGCAGGGAAATCGGCAGTGGAGGTGATTTGTCAGGCAAATGGCTGGTGTTAGTACTTAAAATCAATCATCCTGACACCATGCTTGATATGGTGTCAGGATGATCAAATTCCATTATTTCAGTTACTACATTGTAATATATAGTGAAATAGTTCAACTCACCATCGTGCAGAATTAGTGGGACCTGAGCTTGTCACTTGCCACCAGATGCAGCTTGTCACTTGCCACCCATAGCCTGCCACCAGATGTAGCGTATCACTTTCCACAGTTGCCTGCCGCTAGATGCAGCATGTCACTTGCCACCAGCAGCCTGCCACCAGATACAGTGTGCCACTTGCCACCAGATACAGTGTGCCACTTGCAACCAGATACAGTGTGCCACTTGCTACCCACAGCCTGCCACCAGATACAATGTGCCAATTGCCACCAGCAGCCTGCCACCAGATACAGTGTGCCACTTGCCACTAGCAGCCAGCCACCAGATACAGTGTGCCACTTGCCAACAGCAGCCTTTCACCAGATACAGTGCGCCACTTGCCAACCACAGCCTGTCACCAGATACAGTGTACCACTTGCTACCGACAGCCTGTCACCAGATACAGTGTGCCACTTGCCACCAGCAGCCTGCCACTAGATACAGTGTGTCACTTGCCACCAGATACATTGTGCCACTTGCCACCAGATACAGTGTGCCACTTGCCACCAGCAGCCTGCCACCAGATACAGTGTGTCACTTGCCACCAGCAGCCTGTCACCAGATACATTGTGCCACTTGCCACCAGATACATTGTGCCAATTGCCACCAGATACAGTGTGCCACTTGCCACCAGCAGCCTGCCACCAGATACAGTGTGTCACTTGCCACCAGCAGCCTGTCACCAGATACATTGTGCCACTTGCCACCAGATACAGTGTACCACTTGCCACCAGCAGCCTGCCACCAGATACATTGTGCCACTTGCCACCAGATACAGTGTGCCACTTGCCACCAGCTCCCTGCCACCAGATACAGTGTGCCACTTGCCACCAGCAGCCTTCCATCAGATACAGTGTGCTACTTGCCAACCACAGCCTACCACCAGATACAGTGTGTCACTTACCACCAGCAGCCTTCCACCAGATAGTGTGCCACTTGCCACCAGCAGCCTGCCATCAGATACAGTGTGCCACTTGCCACCAGCAGCCTACCACCAGATACATTGTGCCACTTGCCAACCACAGCCTACCACCAGATACAGTGTGCCACTTGCCACCGGCAGCCTGCCACCAGATACAGTGTGCCACTTGCCACCAGCAGCCTGCCACCAGATACAGTGTGCCACTTGCCAACCACAGCCTACCACCAGATACAGTGTGTCACTTACCACCAGCAGCCTTCCACCAGATAGTGTGCCACTTGCCACCAGCAGCCTGCCACCAGATACAGTGTGCCACTTGCCACCAGATACAGTGTGCTACTTGCCACCAGCAGCCTGCCACCAGATAGTGTGCCACTTGCCAACCACAGCCTACCACCAGATACAGTGTGCCACTTGCCACCAGCAGCCTGCCACCAGATACAGTGTGCCACTTGCCACCAGCAGCCTGCCACCAGATACAGTGTGCCACTTGCCACTAGAAGCCTGCCACCAGATACAGTGTGCCACTTGCCACCAGCAGCCTGCCACCAGATACAGTGTGCCACTTGCCAACCACAGCCTACCACCAGATACAGTGTGCCACTTGCCACCAGCAGCCTGCCACCAGATACAGTGTGCCACTTGCCAACCACAGCCTACCACCAGATAGTGTGCCACTTGCCACCAGCAGCCTGCCACCAGATACAGTGTGCCACTTGCCACCAGCAGCCTGCCACCAGATAGTGTGCCACTTGCCAACCACAGCCTACCACCAGATACAGTGTGCCACTTGCCACCAGCAGCCTGCCACCAGATACAGTGTGCCACTTGCCACCAGCAGCCTGCCACCAGATACAGTGTGCCACTTGCCACTAGAAGCCTGCCACCAGATACAGTGTGCCACTTGCCACCAGCAGCCTGCCACCAGATACAGTGTGCCACTTGCCAACCACAGCCTACCACCAGATACAGTGTGCCACTTGCCAACCACAGCCTACCACCAGATACAGTGTGCCACTTGCCACCAGCAGCCTGCCACCAGATACAGTGTGCCACTTGCCACCAGCAGCCTGTCACCAGATAGTGTGCCACTTGCCAACCACAGCCTACCACCAGATACAGTGTGCCACTTACCACCAGCAGCCTTCCACCAGATAGTGTGCCACTTGCCACCAGCAGCTTGCCACCAGATACAGTGTGCCACTTGCCACCAGATACAGTGTGCCACTTGCCACCAGCAGCCTGCCACTTCCTCCAGGACTCTTCCAGGATGGGTAGAAGGGACAGGGCCTGCATAGTCAAACAAATCCCTGAAGCCCCCACCCCTCCTGATCTGGGATGGTATGGTTGTGTGTAAAATGAATGCCAGGAGTATTGATCAGACCAAGTTCTATAGAGGGTTGTGTGTACAGCCTTTGGGCTCACACTGGTTTGCTGCAGTTTGGGCGCACTGCTTGTGTATCTGCAGTTTTAGCTTGCAGTCCTATTGATTTTGGTGCGCTTTCAGAAAAAACATGCAACCTAATAGAAATCAATAGGACTGTGGGTAAAACGCAGGAAAACTGTGGATACACCAAGCAAAGCAGTGTGAACCCACCTAAAAGCACAAGGAGCCGAGTCTACATATTGACTGCAGTTATAACAGCCATTGCTGAAGATAAAGGTAAAAGAGGGGGAGAGAAGGGAGATAAGAGTCCAGTCACTGAGCTCACACTTGGATGGTTGGAAGCTTATCACTCAGATATGTGTTCACCTTCTATCTGCCGGCTGCTCTGTTCATAATTTCCCAGCCCACACGGCTCCTTCACTGCACACAGAGAGAGAAGAGAGAGGGGAGGGGGAAGGCAGAGCCATTTGTGTAGGGGGGGAACTGTGCACTTTGACACTGTAATAACCACAGTGAGCCAACACAGATGCAGCCAGACACCCCTACATTTACACACAGCTTCTCCTGTCCCATAGACGTTTATGGACAGGAGAAATCAGGCTTATACAGCTGACTGGGAGGGCCGATTTTAAGGCAGGGGCCTGGAGCTGCAGCTCCATCAGCCCCTATGTTAATCCGGCCCTGCCGCTGTCTTCACATCACTTTGGCGGGTCCGGAAACTTTTGCATGACAGTGGCCTGTCAGTTCACTGGCTGTGCTGCACTCAGCTCTCCTCTCTTCCAAGCTCAAGCAGAACTGTGATTAATTTAATGTAAGTGTTTACTTATGTTGTGCAATAAATGGATACATGTTTTTATTAACTAGTAGGGATGAGCCAAACACCCCCCAGTTCGGTTCGCACCAGAACTTGCGAACAGGCAAAAAATTTGTTTGAACACGCGAACACCGTTAAAGTCTATGGGACACGAACATGAATAATCAAAAGTGATCATTTTAAAGGCTTATATGCAAGTTATTGTCATAAAAAGTGTTTGGGGACCTGGGTCCTGCCCCAGGGGACATGTATCAATGCAAACAGAAGTTTTAAAAACGGCCGTTTTTTCGGGAGCAGTGATTTTAATAATGCTTAAAGTGAAACAATAAAAGTGTAATATTCCTTTAAATTTCATACCTGGGGGGTGTCTATAGTATGCCTGTAAAGGGACGCATGTTTCCCGTGTTTAGAACAGTCTGACAGCAAAATGACATTTCAAAGGTAAAAAAGTCATTTAAAACTACCCGCGGCTATTAATGAATTGTCGGTCCAACAATACACATAAAAGTTCATTGATAGAAACTGCATGGGATTTCCATGGAAACTGCATGGGAACCCCGAACCAAAATAAAAAAAAATGTGTGGGGGTCACCCTAAATTACATACCAGGCCCTTCAGGTCTGGTATGGATATTAAGGGGAACCCCGCGCCAAAATAAAAAAAATGGCATAGGGTCCCCCCAAAAATCCATACCAGAACCTTATCCGAGCACGCAACCTGCAGGCCACAGGAAAAGAGGGGTGGGGTGAGAGAGCACCCCACTCCTAAACCAAACCAGGCCACATGCCCTCAACATTGGGAGGGTGCTTTGAGGTAGCCCCCCAAAGCACCTCATCTCCACAACCCTTGCCCGGTGGTTGTGGGGATCTGTGGGCGGGGGGCTTATCGTAATCTGAAAGCCCCCTTTAACAAGGGGACCCCCAGATCCCGCCCCCCCTGTGTAAATTGGTAATGGGGTACAAATGTACCCCTACCATTTCACAAAAAAAGGCAACCCAGGCTAGTTTTTGGATTCTGCTTCTGCCTACTGATTCTGCTTGATTATTCTCCCAACACTGACTCAGCTTGTGACCTGACTTCCCTGCTGTCTGCTATCTATGCCTGATCTGTCCAATTGCTTCCACCCAGTCTGTCTGACCCTGCATCTTGCTCATCCAGCCTGCTACAACTTCCAGTCCAGCAAGCCTCCATCTGGTGCCTGCTTTCTGCTGATCATCCCATTCTGTCACCAGCCAAGCATCGTGCCAGCTCATCTGCTACCTGCCTGCTGACTGCTGTCACTGATTACATACACTCACCCAGACGCATGATTCAAAACCTGGTCTGTCATGGTGAATCCCAGACAGGTAACAACCCTATGAGTGAGCCTGGCAGCAGGTCTGTGTGAGTTGTCAGCACCATCTTGGCTGCTGCTCAGTCCAGCTGAAGGAAATAAGTTTGTCATCTTCTGAGGGATTTTCAGTTACTTTCTCCTCTTGAGCATCATGCCTGGGAGCTGTCTGGATCACAGGGAAAGATCCTGGATGATTGGGACCCCAAAAAGTGCTGGTGCAAGGATTTTTGAAACCCCAGGCAAATCTTTATTTTGCTGCTCCCCTTTTCTCCGCCCCTGACTCCACCCCCTTTGCTCTGCCCACATATACGGTGCAGGTGGCGACCTGACATCACGCAGCACATGTTAACACACAAAAAAGAATGCATATCAATGTGGATAGGTTACAGCAGTACACAGTGTGAAGAGAAGAGCTCCCAGGACTACAGATCCCAGCATGCCCGGGCTGTTATGATATTGTCAGTCATGGTCACCCCACGATGGTGCTGGAGATGAATGGAAGGAATGTTCCTGGCTGTCATGTACTGTACAGGGACGGGGAGGTTCACCTTGTCCCATTCCTCAGCAGCCTGGTCCAGCCTCGTGTCCTCATTCTCCGCCTTGTCCTCCTTCTGTCTGTCTCTGTCAACACAGACCACTGCCGCTGGAAACACCTAGCACAGCCGGGGAGGCATCAGAGGACTAGCAACTTGTGAGGGGCTCACCTCTGTCTACATCTGCACCACACTGCCACCTGGTGGTGTAATAGGAGAAGGCCCGGAGGGTGGTTGCAGCCATAGTGAGGGAGTTCTATCATAGAACAGTTCAATGACCGAACTTCCTGTAGACAATGTCCTGTACAACCAGACATAACTGAGTGTGCTGAGGAGGACATTCCCACATCTGTCATTACACCAGTGAGGAGTTAATAATAGGGCCAGCTCTAAGTCCTCCCGCTCTATAATATGGGAGGAGTAAGGGAGTAGACTTGCTCTCCCACAGATGTCTGGCTGTCACTGAAATGTCAGGTACTGCGGCTGTGAGGGACATCGCTGTGTTAGAAAACCCGCTTCTACTAAGCCTGCACTCGCCGGGTCTTGTGCAGAGCAGTGAATTCAAGCAGCCATCCACAGTGCAGGCAAGTCACCCCCCCCCATTGGGTAGCACTTTAATTCTGTTTAACCCTGCAAGAATATTATTTCTTGTAATGTCAGGGGGTTTTTGATCACTAAGTAAACATTCCAAGATTCTTCACTATCTCAAAAAATTTACATGCAGATATTGTTTTATTACAAGAGATCCTTTTAGGTCAAGAAGAGTCGGTTGGTCTGGTGGGGGGGCTGCTAAAGGCTGTAAAGACCATACAACTATCTAGTTTCGTAAACCTATTGATTGCCAAGTGATTCTATGAAGAGGAGGAAGGCAACTGCTACTACCCAAACACATACTAACTCCATTACTATTTATCGTATGTACAGTATGGCCCAAATGATAATGATAGTGATTTTTTTAACGCTAATAAAACAAATTCATTCTCATCTTCTAGAGTTGAAAATTGTGGTAGGAGAAGATTTCAATGCAATGAGTAAACCCATAGAGAATTGGAAATTACTCACTGGAGTTCTTCTTAAATTTATCCCTAGGGACAATCAACTTTGTGTTTTATGTCCTCCACAGTACTTATCAATACCTGGAGACATATGAAGCCATTGGAAAGGGATTATACCCACCATTCCGTAGTTCATAAATCATTGTCCAGGCATCATATGATTCTGGTTGATGGAATCTTTTTGCTCTATATTATCAAGGCGATCATTTTGCTTATGGTTATATCTCTCTCCAGTGTTACTATTTTTACAACAACAACTAACTGCAATGAGTAAACCAATCTGAAGATTTCCTGTCTATAAGATGATGATGGTTTTAAAACACAATTACAGTCCTGTGTGATTAGACTATGATCATCACTAAATGAACATGATAAGTCCCATAGATGCTTTAAAAAACATAACCATTACAAATTTAGTAATAGGGCCTTGTCAAAGGTTGACTTTCTCCTCAACATATTATGTGTGTAGTCAATGACCAGGGAAATTCTGAAAAAACGTCATGCTCTGTAGCTGAAGCTTCTGCTCAATATTATACAGCATTGTATCCGGATGATTAATTTGAATTTGCTCCAACTGAGCAGCCAAGATTTGGGTATGCTCGATATGGAAGTGAAGCACTCTTTGTTTTCTTTTTATTAGCATGATTTTCTAGTGGGTAGGTATTCACTGATGGGAAACGAGGCCACTGTAAAAGTTCTTAGATCTCCTATACGTTGCTTCATATAAGCCAATCTGTTAAACCAAAATGATAAATATCTATCTAAAGTAACAGGTGACTAGCTGTCAACATTTAAAATTGATAGGACCTGAACAGGCAGATTTTGTGGTTGGGATCAGCAATGATTAATGTGAGGAAGGTTATTAGGGCTACTTTACACTTGCTTCAAAACATGGCTTCGGACACGCTTTGTTAAAGCTCTCTGAATGCCAGTCAAAGCTCCTGTCACTAAATAAAATGGTTAGCTTACAGTCCTATTTACACCTTGCTTTTTCTTGGTGCTTCGATGAGCCTTAATGGGGTTCTGATGAGGCTTTGGTGGAGCTTCGATGGGGCTTCGATGAGCCTTTGGTGGGGCTTTGGTGGGGCTTTGGTAAGGCTCCGGTGGGGCTTCAGTGGGGCTTCAGTGGGGCTTCAAGCAATCTTTGCCATAGGCTTCTATGGAGGCTTTTAACCTCTTGGCGTCTGCTCTATAGCCGAATGATGGCCACAGCACAGACCTGAATTTCAGGAAGGCTGTCATTTAAAGTCCTCCCCTTTGCACATGCCCCGCGCACCAGGTGCATGCTGTGATCACCGAGTCACTGAGACTCAGGTGATTACAGGTCCGAGTAAGGGGCCGATCCCAGCCCCTTACCATGTGATCAGCTGTCAGCCAATGACAGCTGATCACATGATGTAAACAAAAGCTCGGTAATCGTTTTTTTTTCTCCAAACGCTGACAACGTGAGGAGAAAAAAAAAGCCGATCACTGGCTTATGTGCAAGGGACATCGTTCCCGAAGAGGAAGAAGCAATTCTGCCTCATCTGTGCCACCAGTACCCCCTGCCAGTACCACCTGCCATTGCCATCTGCCAGTGCCCACAGTGCACACCAGTGCCACCTATCAATGCCCATGAGTGCCACCTATTAATGCCCACAAGTTCCACCTATCAATGCCCACTAGTGGTGCCAATCAGTACCACCTAGCAGTGCTGCCTATCAGTGTAACCAACCAGTGTCAATCAGTGCCCGTTATTGCCACCCATCAGTGTCCATCAATTCCACCTATCGGTGCCCATCAGTGCTGCCTCATCAGCGTGCATCAATGAAGGAGAAAAATTACCTGTTTGCCAAATTTTATAACAAAATATATATATATTTTTTTTTTAAATGTGTTTTTTGTAAATGTTTTTAACAAAAATTAAAAACCGCAGAGGTGATCAAATACCACCAAAAGAAAGCTCTATTTGTGGGGAAAAAAAACGATAAAAATGCCATCTGGGTACATGACATGCTGCATGACTGCGCAATTGTCGTTAAAGTGTGACAGTGATGAAAGCGGAAAATTGGCCTAAAATAAAGATCCTATTAACCCCTTGCCGACCGGCTCATGTCGATATACGTCGGCAGAAGGGCACGTACAGGCATTTTAACGTACCTGTACATTGCCCTTTAAGACGTGGCATTGTGGGTGCACGTGAGTGTGACCGCGGGTCCCGCAGACTCGATGTCCGCGGGGATACCGGCGATCGCCTCACGGAGAGGAAGAACAGGGAAATGCTGATGTAAACAAGCATTTCCCCATTCTGCCTAGTGACAGGACACTGATCACAGCTCCCTGTGATCGGAAGTGGTGATCAGTGTCATGTCACACACAGCCCCTCCCCCCCACAGTTAGAATCACTCCCTAGGACACACTTAACCCTTGCAGAGCCCCCTAGTGGTTAACCCCTTCACTGGCAGTCACATTTACACAGTAATCAATGCATTTTTAATCGCACTGATCGCTGTATAAATGTGAATGGTCCCAAAATAGCACCAAAAGTGTCCGATCTGTCCGCCATAATGTCGCAGTCATGATAAAAATTGCAGATCACCGCCATTACTAGTAGAAAAAAGATTATTAATAAAAATGCCATAAAACTATCCCCTATTTTGTAGACGCTATAACTTTTGCGCAAAAAATCAATGAACGCTTATTGCAATTTTTTTTTTTACCAAAAATATGTAGAAGAATACATATCGGCCTAAACTGAGGAAAAAATGGTTTTTATATATTTTTTGGGGATATTTATTATAGCAAAAGTAAACAATATTGCGTTTTTTTTCAAAATGATCGCTCTTTTTTTTTTTTTTTTTACAGTGCAAATAATAAAAAACGCGGAGGTGATCATATACCACCAAAAGAAAGCTCTATTTGTGGGGAAAAAAGGACGTCAATTTTGTTTGTGATCCACGTCGCACAACCGCGCAATTGTCAGTTAAAATGATGCAATGCCGAATCGCAAAAAACGCTCTGGTCTTTGGCCCGGGGCTGAAGTGGTTAACACGCAATAGAAAACAATAAACACCCCAAATGAATGAAAACCCCAAATACAGACCCCCGAATGGATCTAACACCTGAAAAATTCATTGTGAACTCATGGTAGAGGTAATGCTGGGACAAGGACATCCGGCGCCCGGGGCAAAGAGGCCAAAATGTGCCCCCACCCCATTCATGATGTGCAGATTTACAGGATCCTATGTCTAGCAGTCACTTGCTTGTCAGAATCTCTGTGCAGCTCCTGATCTGTCAGTCAGGTCTTGCATTGACCTGGAAGTGCTTTGTTTAATATTGAGCAAATGCTTTTGTTGTCTCTTTAAATGTAAAAAAATGTGCTATTTACAACAATTTGTGAGGGTAGATGTACACCAGGTGCAGTAGGACTGTGTTGGGCGGAGGAGAGAAAACACAGCCCACACCACCTCCCGGCATTCTCCTCCTCTCCACACCCAGCACTGGACTGACAGGAGTAGTGATGTCGCTGTAACTACTTCTGTCAGCCTTGTAACAGAAGGAAGGCGTCCCAATCCCTACAGTAAACCATTTCACCCAGGGCAGCCACCCCTCCCCCCACTCCTTGCCCTGGCCCTGGGTAGAGGCAAACATGAACCTCATTTGTATTTGTAGCACCTAGTTTGTATAGCCCCATGAGATATGATGGAAAAAGAATAATAATAATAATAATAATAATAATATTATCTGATTTCAGATTCCGGTAGCTCGATGCTCAAAACTCTGTTTACCTGGAAGCAGAAAAAAGTCTGACTCTTCAATTCATAAATGCTGCCATGAGTGCGTCCCATGTCCAGAAGGAGAGATCTCCAACATTTCCGGTAGAGTTTGTATTTATTAGTAAGTTATTGTTGGACTGGACAGAAGGTACCGCTGTGGTTAAAGTGTGTGTCAGGATATAAGACATATGAAGTACATCTCTGCAATGTGTGCACATTTCACCATGTTTATCCTTCTAAAGACCCTGCAAGTATACCTGCTGATCCTGCCAGAAATGCAGTCAGCTCATAATTCCTGTTGTGAGCTGAACACACGCAGGATTTTTTTTGTACTGAAATCACAAGAAATGGTGTCAGCTCTGCCCAGCTCTATTTTGCTACTACTATATAAACATTATATTTAACGTTGATCTCTCATAGCCCTACAACTCTGCATGAATCAGTTCCTAAAATCTACAGCAACAGAATCATGTTTTCCCCTAAAGTTCCACATTTATCATAAACAAGTCATCGTTGAGCTCCAGTCAGTGACTTTGCTTAGGTTAAGGTGCTGTCATTGGTCTGCCTCAGGCAGGAGGAAGAATTTCCTCAGTCTCCTCCCCAAAGTGATCAAACTGCAACATTGTAACTTTATAACTTGAGCTCTTAATTCCATCCTCTATATTATTAATGACGTTCATGAAACTTTCACTTTACATTTGTTGTAAACCCTTTAATATACCCAGTGAAGTGCCTGGCCTCGGGGGATACACAGAGATAAAACAAAATCACCCTACATAAGTTGTACCTGTTTATCTGCAGCATTCTCTTCTCTGTGTCCTTTGAAAGTCCAGATTTTACACAGGATCTCCCAGGCCTGGGGGTGGAAAGCTGAATTTACACTCTGCAGAGCTCAGTGAGGAGGGCTCTGAGAGCTGATTGGAGGGAAAGGGACACACCCCCTTTCCACAGCTCACAGGAACAGAGCTGAGACTGTCAATCACAGGCTGTGTGCTGGAGGTTCCTCTCCTGTCATTTTTTATCTCTCGGTGTCAGAAAAACTTGTCAACAGGGACTCCTGCAGATAGAAAGGAGACAGCAGATAGAAATGATAATTAGTTCTCTGGAGTGAGACACACGCTATAGAGGGATATGCTTTGTTCATATTTCTTTTTTTTATCATTTCAAGTTTATTGAAAGAAGGATAGTAACAGAAGAATACACTGTATATTGCAAATTTTGCAGATGCAACTGCGTACTTTTCGTCTTTTTACAAAATAAACAGTTAGTGTGAAACACGTGTAGAAGTCTAATTGCTTTACAGACGCCACAAAGCTAAGGTTATTTCCACTAAGCTGATTTTGTGACTGTATAAAATATAGTGTTCCTATCTACACTGCGCAAACCATTGCGACATACATTTCTTATCAGTTGTTCAGATTATTTATTATTGAAAACAAGCAAAAATGTGGTCTCTGTGGCTATCTGAGACAATCTTACTCACGTCTATAAGAGAAGTACATATATCAAAGGTATATACCAGTAAGTACATAGGCTACAGGTCAGCCATGAAGGGATAAGAAATTAGATGTAGAAAAAGAAGTAAAGATGAAGGACATAATGGTGTGAAGGGCACAGATAAGGTACAGAGGCAGGGCACCCGCTCAAGGCCACGACGTCCCCCCCAAACCTAATTCAGGTAGGAAAATCTGCAGAGTATTTAAAAAGCAACCAAGGTTGCCATGTTTTGTGGAATCGTTCAATATGGCCTTTGTCTTGGGCCAGTATGTCTTCCATTTCGTGGATTTCACTAACCCTCGACAGCCAGTCCCTAACAGTGGGAGTAGACGTAGACAGCCAATGTAGAGGTATTTGAGATTTAGCTGCATTGAGGAGATGAATCGTCAACGAGCGTTTGTAGCGTTTAAAAGAGGTATTGGACAGGTGTAATAGACAACATGCTGGGGTCAGTTCTACTCTGGTTTCTGTAATTTTTTTAATTAAGACCTTAACTTCATTCCAGAATGGTTCAATTTTGGGGCAGTACCACCAAATGTGGGCTAGTGTGCCTTTTTCAGAGAGACATCTCCAGCAAGTGTCCGTTTTTTTTTGTGTCCCATTTGTGAAGTTTGTCGGGAGTGCTGTACCAATGGGTCAGGAGTTTGTAATTTGTCTCTTGCAGTTTTGTGCTTATGGAACATTTATGTGCTAGAATAGCCACGTACCTCCATTGTTTGTCTGAAATCTCCAATTCAAGTTCTTCCGACCATCTCCTCCTGTGCCCATCCGATGTCTCAGTCCCCGAGCGATTCAGCCACTCGTATGCAACAGAGGTGGCCTTCTTAGTTGGAACTCCCTCCCGACATACCGACTCCAATGCCGTCAGGGGTCTATGTAGTGTTTGAGGTTCTTTAATGTTACCTAAATAACTTCTTATTTGGAAGTATGTCCACTGTTTCAATTGGGGTCGATTTATTTCTGTCTTAAAAGACAACCAGTCTCTGAATTTGTTTTCAGTATAACAGTCTCCGGCCAACAGGGGATCACCCGCCAGAATCGTCTTAAGTGTCGGGTTATGTAGGCCTGGAGTAAAGTCTGGGTTGTCTGTCAGGGGCGTTAGGGGGCTGAGTGTTGTGGTCAGCTTTTTTTGTTTAGCTAGCCAGTTAATGATCTTCAGTGTCGTGCCAGTGATCGGGTGCATCCTAACGACATGAGGTAGTGTTTTGATAGAGGACCATGGCAGGTATTTAAGCGGAAGCGTGGCAAGCGTTGACTCTAGTGATACCCAATTTTTCTCCGAATCATGGCAATGCCAATCTATGATTCTAGTTATGTGTGAGGCCTGATAGTAACTGCGGAAGTTCGGGAATTGAATTCCTCCTAGATCTTTGGGTTTGACCAGGGTGCCTAGCTTGATTCTGGGTTTTTTATGTTGCCAGAGAAATCTCGTGACCATTGTATTAAGTTCATTAAAAAATTTCTGAGGTATCTATATCAGTAATGAGCGGGTCAGATACAGAAATTTGGGCAATATAACCATTTTTACTATGGCCGCTCTGCCGAACCAAGAGAAAAACTTCTCATTCCAATTTGTTAGATCTTTCGCACAATTTTTTAGAAAGGTCACAAAATTTCTCTCATTTGCCATTTTTAGAGATGGTGTAAGCCAGATCCCTAGATATTTTAGTTTGGACCTATCCCAGGTAAATGTTGAGTTCGCCTGTGTCACCTGGAGTACACTGTCTGGAAGGGAGAGGTTCAGAGCCTCTGACTTTGTGCAATTAATTTTTAGATTGGATACAAATCCATAATGTGCGAATTCTTGTAACAGGTTAGGGAGTGTTGTAGTCGGTTTCGTTAAGAAAAACAGTAAGTCATCTGCGTATGCAGCTATCTTGTACTCTCTATTTTTAATCTGGAAACCTTGTATTGCGGTATTCTTTTGCACTGTTCTAATAAAGGGCTCTAGTGAGAGAATAAATAACAGAGGCGATAAGGGGCAACCCTGTCTAGTCCCATTTTTAATATATACTTTTTCTGAGAGAATTCCGTTTATTTTTAGTTCCGCTGTCGGATTCTGATAAAGGGCCGAGATCCAATTCAACATGTATGGACCCAAGCCCACCCCTCCACACACCGCCAGCATGAAGTCCCATGCCACGCGATCGAAGGCCTTCTCCACATCTGTTGAGAGGAGAAAGCCTTCGATCTTCCGCTGTCTCACAGCCTGTGTTAGCAAGAGAGCCTTAGTTACATTGTCTCTGGCCTCCCTGTTTGGCATAAAGCCCACCTGCTCCAAGCCAATTAGTTTTGAGAGCAGCGGCCCCATCCTTAATGCAATGATCTTTGCGAACAGCTTGACATCGAGGTTCAGCAAAGAGATGGGACGGTAGCTAGCACATTCCTCAGGGTTCTTGCCCTCTTTCGGTATAACCGTGATGTGGGCAGAAAGGAAACCAAGAGTAATACATCTTGGCTTGGATAAGGCGTTCAATGCGTCTTTTAAGGGTTCAGCCAGAATCTCTATGAAGGATTTGTAATATGTGGCGGAATATCCGTCAGGACCCGGGCTCTTGCCTGGTTTTAGTGATTTGATGGCCTGTTTAACTTCTTCTGTTGTGATTGGGGCTTCTAGGAGATCTGTATCCTCCTTGGACAAGGATGGTAGTCCGCTATTTAGTATGTAGTCTTGTATGATTTGTTGTTCATATTTCTTGTCTGAGGTTTACAACCACTTTAACACTCATACTCCATGAATCCGGAAATTTTTTTTAAATACTAAATAGACAATGTGATGGACTTGGTGCCAAACATTGCAGAGAAATCAATGAAACTTATTTTACAACAGCAGCTGCCCCTTTAAGTGAAAAAATATCACCTTAAACAAAACTAATCGTGTAAAGTTAGGGCGCTACCTAGACAACAGTGACACGAGACAATACACAAATACATCAATAACAATATGTTTTCAGTCCTTCAAAGATTCTCGTTCAATATTTTGGTGGAAATTTTGCATATAACAATACACCTCGTTGACCAAGTCGGCTAGAAGAGGTGGAAACAGAAAACTTACAAGTTATCTCTTACATTGGTAATATAGCGTCAAAGCACCGAGAAGACTACTAAAATGACACTGTATTTCAGCTAGGAACCTTCCCTTCTTGTAACTGGGAAACTATAGCTCTCAAGATAGGAGCCAAGATTAAATAAAACCTTTAGAGATAATAAATTAACAGTTAAGGATAACAGTATATCTCAGGGTATAATTGATTCCCATATTTAGACATTCTACTATGTGAGATGTGTTAATAAAGTAGAGTGAGCATCCCTGGGTGCCAAGGGGTCACCAGGTGGAGGGGGACAGAAAGATCTGACCCCCCGTGCCTGCCGCCCAGCCCAGGGGGCCACTCCAGCATTTTACCTCAGCTGGTGGTCAGCTTGAGCGAAATTTTGACATGAGAACCACACCCCACCCTGATGGGAACACACTGTGGAGTGAGGTAGCTCGAAGACCACTCCCGGTGGGAAAACCCATCTAACATCCATCAGCTCCCACCAGAGGACACTCCCGCTGGGAAGTTCCCCAGGCATCGCGCTCCCCATAAAGGAGCCGATAGTACCAATGTCTAGTTCGGGTGACCAACAGTGAGTGGCTGATCTCTGTGCTGGGTTATTCAACATACTTTTGAAGACAATCCACGTGGAGACCATGAGAAGGTATACACCCTGTAAATCCAGTATCTGGTGGTAATGATCGTGGAAAAGAGGAGGAGATAGAATAGAGAAAAGGAAGTGAGCAGGGAGGAGAGGAAAGGAGGTGGGGTATGAGGTAATGGAGTATGGACTCGCTGGACCGCCCCCTACTTCAGTAAGTGACCTGGGTAAAGTGGAACCCCGACATGTGTGGCCCAAAGTTCCCAGATCCCTTCAAAACGCTAGACCGCGTCACGCAGTTTCGTCACTGTTTGTTCCTGTGACATGATCCATGAAATTTTTTGTTTGGCGGCCATGATGGACACCGTGGGAGTTTTCCAGGCTTTCGCCAAAGTGATCTTGGCTCCCAAACACATAAAGAAGATGAGCTGTTGTGTGGACGTAGGTGTGTTGTGTACTCTGCGGTTTAGTAGAATGTATGTGGGATCCTGCGGAACATCAATCCCGGTCACCTTCCGTAGAAGGTGGAGAAATTTGTTCCAGTAGCTCCGGATGCGGGGGCATGTCCACCAAATATGAAGCATTGTGCCCATATGGCCACAGCCTCTGTAACAAAGAGGGGAGGCATCAGGAAAGATCTTGGAGAGCCTGGCGGGGACATAGTACCATTTAGTGAAGACCTTAATGTTAGCTTCTATCAAAGCAATATTTAAGATACCTTTGGATGCTGAAGGCCTGAAACCACATGTCGGGATCCCACTGGATGTCCAGATCCGCTTCCCAGGATCGGGCGTATGCCGGGGCGTCTGTCCTATCTGCCAGGGAATCATAAATAATGGAGATCCCGCCTTTTTGAGGTCCTATCGAAGAGCAAATCGTAAATCGTGGCCTTAGGGTTGCTTAGCTTGTCAGACCAGAGCGTGCGGAGGAAGTGCCTGATCTGCGATAGTCTAAATGTTTCCGAAGGAGGCATTTCTAGTGTGTTTAAGCAATGGCTTAAGGAGATAGAACCATTAGGTGTAAGGAAATGGCCAATCCTGAAGAGGCCTTTGTTCAGCCACCAGTGAAATGCATGTATATTCATGCCTGGGGGGAAGTCCGGTCTATGTTTCGAGGGTCGCCATGCTAAAAAGTCTAGAGTGAAATGTGGTGCGGCCTGCCTCTCAAGTGAGATCCAGTCTGGCCAACGGTTTTTGGCATAGATGGCAGAAAACTGAGCAAGCTGTGCTGCCTGGTAATAAAGCCATAAGTTCGGTAAGCCTAGACCACCCTGAGTCTTAAGTCGGAACAGGATATCCCTTGCAAAGCGGTGACCTCTTTTTCCCCAGACAAATCTGACCACCCTGGATTGAAATTTCGATAGGATAGATTTTTTTAATTGGAATAGGGAAGGAACGGAACAGGTACAATAGGTGGGGCAGAAGATTCATTTTGACTGCGTTGAGTCTACCTAGCCAGGACAGGCCCTCCTTTGACCATTTCTGAAGGTCCAACTCTAGTGAGCGGAACATGGGGGGGTAGTTGGCCGTGAATAAGTGGCCAATGCTTTTAGTCAGCCTTATGCCCAGATAGGGGATTGAGTCTGCTGCCCACATGAAGGGAAATATTGTTTGAGTTGATTGAGAAGTGGTGCATGAACCGAGACGTTGAGGGCTATTGATTTGGTCACATTCACCTGAAGCCCCGAGACGGTACCAAAGTCGCGGAGAAGGCGGAAGACATTTGGGGCGGAAATAAGGGGAGCAGTCAAGAATAATAACATGTCGTCGGCAAAGAGGGCACACTTGTGTTCCTCAAGTACACATTTAACCCCTTTGATGTTCTCATTTGTTCTTATGGCTATGGCCAGCGTGTCAATCGCTATAGTGAAAATTAAAGGCGAGAGAGGACAACCTTGTCTGGTCCCCCTGCGAATGTCAAAGGATTGGGAGTAGTGACCCATTAATCGTACCTGCGCTGAGGGGGATGAGTAAAGTGCGCGTATTATAGTAAGAAATCCGTCCCCGAACCCCTAGCATTCCAGAATATTGAAAAGATAGGGCCATGACACCGAGTCAAAGGCCTTCTGCAGATCCAGTGACAACAGGAAACATTCTTGAGTGGGGCCTCCATCCCACTGAGTCCTCAGAAGGGAAATCAAATCAATTGCACTTCGGACCTGGTCCGGACCTTTTCTCCCCAGGATGATGCCCACTTGGTCTCTGTGAATGTAACTTGCTATGAAGTTAGACATCCTATTAGCGAGGATTTTTGTCATAATTTAGAGATCGTTATTGATTAACGAGATGGGGCGGTAGCTTCCGACCTCACTGGGATCTTTACCCTGTTTGGGAATGACCGATATAAAAGCTGTTTCAAATCGCTTGAGAGGGGGGCTCCATCCCGGAGGGAGTTGAAGAACCGGGCCATGTAGGGAGCTAACTTTGGGCCAAACTTCTTGTAATAAAAAACCGAGAACCCATCTGGGCCAGGAGCCGAGGACGATTTCAAAGATTTAATGACAGCTAATATTTCTTCTGGTGAGAAGGGAGCGTCGAGAAGCTCTCGATGCGGTTGCTGCAGGAGAGGAAGGTCAATATCCTTGAGGAACAGCTCTCTGGCCTTGAGATGAGTGTGAGGAGACCTCTCATAAAGGTGTGAATAGAAATCATGAAATGATTCCATAATGCTCGCTGGATTCTGTGTTAGGTTGCCTGTTGCGGTGCGAATTTTGGGAAATACCGAGGTGCGAACCTGTGGGCTTAGTTTGGCCGCAAGCTTGGAGCCTATCTTATCTGATTGGTAGTAGAAACGTGCTCCTGACCACCTCAAGTGTTTCTCAGTCGAAGTGGTGAGAGAAAGATTAAGTTTAACTCGGGCCGAGTCAAGTTTGGCCAGGTTGTCTGGTGTGGGATTCTGTTTATGTCTCTTACTCACCAGGCGAAAGTCTTCGGTGAGTCGTGAGACTTCTGCCCTGCTCTCCTTCTTGAGTTGAGAGGAGAGTTGTAAAAGCCTACCCCGCAACACCGCCTTGTGTGCTGCCCACAAAGCGCCTGGCGAAGTAAGCTCCGTGTCGTTTTCACGGAAGTAATCCGTTAAAGCTGTTTCTAGGAGTTTGCAATGAATTGGGTTACTGAGGAGGGTTTCGCTGAGGCACCATCTAAAGGGTCCCTTCTCAACCGTCCCACCCTTTAGTGTCAGTGTCATTATAGAGTGGTCGGACAGTGGCGTGTCATAGATTTTGGAGACTACTACCCTCGGGATTAAGTGTGATGGGACAAAGATGTGGTCTATCCTAGAGAAGGTATGGTGGGGGGGCGGAATAGTGCGTATAATCTCTAGAATGGGGATTCATTTCCCTCCAAATATCAATCAGGCCAAAGGACTGGACGATCTGAGCTACACGAAGACTGCGTTTAGGGGGCCGTTTGGATCTCGCTTTCAGGGGGTCATATTTGTCTGAGGAGTAGTCGAATGGGGTGTTGGAGTCACCCCCCCACTACCACTGTGCCCACGAAGTGAGGTTTTAAGATCTTCAGAGTGGCATCAAAGAATAGGTCTTGGTGCGTGTTTGGTGTATAATATGAGACAAACATGTAAGCCTCTCCGTTAATGGTTCCGGTTACTAATATGTAACGACCCTCGGGATCCGTGATGGTGTTCAAGTGGGAAAAGTGAGTTCTGTTGGAGAAGCAGACTGCCACTCCTCTCGTTTTGTTGTCGGCGTTAGCTAAATGAAACTGCGGGAAGTTTTTGTGAAGAAACTTGGGGTGGTAGGTAGCCGGGAAATGAGTCTCTTGGAGCAGTACTACGTCTGCCTTCAATGTATGGAACTGTTGCAGGATTTTGTGTCTTTTCACGGGGGAATTAAGACCCTGCACGTTGTGGGAAAATATCCTGAGTGTCCCGGCCTTCAGTGTGGTGTCAGACATGGGGTAGTAAAAAGTGTTGTACTATGTGCATGTGAGTCTTACCTGACCTCATTGCTGTCCCTGGCAGATAGGTGGAGACCCCAGAAGAAGTGTGGACTTGATCTGCAATCCAGAAAAAGGGAGATCCAGCGAGGCCCTGCATCTGAAGAGGAGAGGGGAGGAGGTGGGGAGGAAAGGGGAGAGGAGTGAAAAGGAGAAAGAATATAGCGACAGATAGAGGAGTGAAAAAAGGAGATATTAGATAGTGCATCAAATCGTAACAACCACAACCCCCTCAGACCAGAGAGGGACCCATCCCTGCCTGGACCGGTACCGCGACCCGAGGGTCACAAGCTTCTGGGTCCGACAGAAGAACGGGCGTTCAACTATCGGGGCCGGAGGGAGGCGCACTACGACCACTCCGGTCAACGCCGCCTCATAGCAAACCTGTGACGGTATATAAATAGTGCAGTCTAAGCCCTGTTTGCGTTTAGTGGAAATGTTTACACGGCCTAAAGCAAAAAAAAAAGGGGGGGGGAATAAAAGTTAAATGTGTAAGGATCCATGGGGTAGTCCCAGAGAGCACGTAGGTAAAGTGGGTTGCCATAAGAAGACCAAAAGGAAGTCCATAGACAGGTTGAGAGCAGACTGCAGTCTTGGTCATGGTGGGAAAGATTCTTTTGATCGTTTGGGAAGTTGTTTCTGCCACACTGGAGACACGGGGCTGGTAGGAGATGGTCTTTTGGATGACAAAGCTCCTCGGGACGATGCCATCGGTGGAATTTCCTGGGCTATCAAACCGAGGTATAGGAGAAGTCGTTCCCCATCTTGGAAGGTGGAGAAGCAATACGGTTTGTTGCGGTACGAGAAATTCAGTCGCAGCGGGAAGGCCCATCTATAAGTGATCTCTTTGCCCACCAGGACTTGCAGGAGCGGTTTCAGGGCCGTCACTTTTGTTTGGTGTATGAGGATAGATCTGTGAAGACTTGAATCCGGTGTCCCATGAGGGTCAGTTTTTCCGCCAATCTGGAAAGTTTCATCACTTCTTCCTTTACCACATAGAAATGCGGTTTCACTATGATGTCCCTCGGGAGACCGTCGGAGCAGAGGGGTTGTAAAGCCCTGTGAGCCCTGTCCAGCTCCAAACCATGTGCCGGAATGTCAGGAATTAAACTTTTAATATAGCCTTGGACTGCTATGCGGGTGTCCTTTACGGTTTCAGGGAGACCTCTAATGCGGAAGTTGTAGCGTCTAGACCTGTTCTCGAGGTCGTCTATTTTCAAGGTGGCAGTCTCAAGTTGGTCCTGGAGCTCCTGGATCCTAGCAGTGTTTTGGTTGATTTGCAGAATAGCTTGGTCAGATTTTTGTTCAATCACCTCAATCTTGGCACCAATCTGCTGCATATTGGCGTGTATGGAGGCTGTAATCTGAGCTGCCGTTTGGGATAGGCCTTTTGAAAGCATCTGGGAGAATGCAGCCATCATGGAGGGAAAGTCAGTGGGGGGGAGGAAGGAGTCCCTGGCCTGTGTGTCCCAAGGATCCGGGCTGTGTAGTAGGTCCTGCTGAGGAGTGAGAGCTCCCCCTCCCAGTGTCCTCCCTAGCAGAGATTCTGTGGAAGCTGGAGAAGGGGCCCCAGGGAGGTCACTCACTGTGGCATCCGACGACTGGGAGGATGGGGGAGCATCCTGGTCCTGGTCAGCAATGGAGTCCATCAGGCCAGGCAGGCCTCGTGAGGAGACATCCGCCATTTTGGGAAGACCAGACCACGCTGTGGAAGCGGTCAGTGAGGCTGTGAGGTTCTTCTGGGCTGCACTGGAGGACATCTAGCTGATGTGTGGAGTGTCCCTGGTCGACAGAGAGTCATGCCAGGCCGGGATGAGGGCTTAGACTGCCGCTATGGCGGGCTATAGGACGAAGTGGCGCGGAGCTCCTGGTCTAAGCGGCCATCTTGGATGCATGCGCCCCCCAGTCCTTCAAAGATTCTTCCAATCACCGTGCTCCAGAAAAAGGAATGTTCCTTTGTAAGCTCACTCAGATGTTCTCCACCACAGAGAGGGAAACATTTCACACTCACCAGACACAAGCGGCCATGGAGGACCTCATTCACTTTTCATATGGATTTCAATGGTACCTCCTCTTCTCTCTTATCACAAGATTAGTGCATACCACATATATACCAAACATTCCAAAGATTTCCCTCCACTCCATAGAAAAGCTCCGGATGATATAATCCTTGTAAAATGCATTGAGGCTGCGCAGTCACCACGCCTGACGTCAAAAATGGAAAGTGAAAGTGTAATACCACGCTGTCCCCTTTAAACAATAAACAGCAGCTAGCACAGCAAACAGACAGTTGCAAAAATAAAATAAAAAATAAAAAAATAAGTGCAGTGCTAAAAACACATCTCTAAATGAACTGAGACAATGTTGTGAATCTCAAAATCAATATTGAGAAATATGTGGAACCTTAATTAAATATGTTCACAATAATAATACATCTATGTTGAAAAACAAATGAACACATAAACGGAAAGTCCATAAATTGCAGGAACCCAATGTGTAGTGAGTCCGATAAATGAAAACAAAATGTTCACAGCATCCTCTTGACACCGAGAGTAAAAACAATTTGTGAAGAAAGTTTACAAGTAGATAATCCACCACCAATTATATGAAGGCTTACCAGAATGTTTGAACCCAAAAGGGCGTACGCCCAGTGAGTCAAACAGGTTTGTGGTGATGTATACCAAAGATAGTGGCATCAAATCAGGCAACTTTTATTTCAAAAGATTTTTATTTTGAGGAAAAACAGCAGTTATACAAAGCAGAATTATACTTTGTCAGATATAGGCATTAAGAAACAGAACAGTGTCTAAGCAGTAAATATTATAACAGTTGCCTACAGCGTGTACAATATGTGGTCAAGGATTCCAGGGCTCAGTAAAAAGTCTAACACGAAAAAGGGTGTCAGAGAAAGCTATATGCTGTCGTTCAAGGAACAGTCTTCTACCCGACACCCCATATGGGAGCACACTGTGCCGGGGCGAGGGACCTCCATACAATCTCGAAAATCTGAGCTATCCCTATAAGAGCTTACATCTCAAATAATATTACATCTCTGAGAGACTTGAGATAAAGTAGAGCTACGAGGAGAATGTGAATTGATAATTTCCTTACCAATTTCCTTACCAAGGTCTAGAGGAGACCTGAAGAAGAGAGAATAGTGGGAAGGAAGAAAGAAGAAAGAGGAGGGGGGGGGTGGAACATCACTCATGCGTTTAAAGTATGCTTTATGTAGATCTACGAGTAGGGCCTAAAGCTACTCCTACAAATCGAGCCTATGGATTCCAGATACCTTCAAATTTCTCCTTCCCAGAAGGAGCGGATTTTGGGGCATTCCCAGCAGATGTGGGACATTGTGCCCTGGAGTTGACAACCTCTAAAACAGAGAGGGTCAGCCGTTGGATAGATTGAGGCCAGTCTAGTCGGTGTAAAGTACCATCTGGAGATCACTTTCAGGCTGGCCTCCACTAAAGTGGTATTGAGGACACCCTGGAAGGATCTGATACAGGATCTCTGCCAATCTTCTAAGTTCCAATTAAATTGGAGCTCAGACTCCCAGGCCTCCATAAAAGTCGTTTTTGAGCATGGCGATGTAAGTGACGAATAGATCACCACCCCTCTGGTCTCTGGCTTGACCACACCACATTTCGTAATCGGAGAATTTTGGAGGGAAGTCTTTGTCTTTACATAGCGATATCAAGCAATGGGAGATTTGACTGAACCGAAAGGTTTCATATAAGGGCATATCTATCGTTTTGGTGCAATGTTTTAGAGTGAAGGGGCCTGCGGCTGTGAAAAATTGTCCTATCCTGTACAGGCCTTTATCCACCCACCACTTGAAGGCCATAACATTTTTCCCCGGAGGGAAATCTGGGTTATTATAAATATGAGTGAGAGGTTTGTATGCCGAAACTAAAGCTTTGGAGGAATGTAAGGAATCCCAAAGAGCCAAAGAGTGGGAAAGGGTCAGGGCCAGTATAGAGGGTCTGTTTCTTGGGGGCATCCATAGGAGGAAGTCTAACGTGAAATTCAGAACTGCCTGTTTTTCTATTGCAACCCAATCAGGTTTTTCGAAGCTAAAATAGACTGTTGACATTTGGGCCAGTCTGGTAGCTTGGTAGTGCTTGAAAAAGGTGGGTAAGCCCAGTCCTCCTTTTTCCTATGTAGATAAAGGGTTCTTTGGGGAATTCTGTATCCCGCCTTACCCCAGATGAACATTAGAAGTTTGCTTTGGAAGGATCTAATATGGTCCCTCCGGAGAGGGATGGGTAAGGCGCGAAACAGATATAGTAATCTGGGAAGTAATGTCATTTTAACTGAATTTACCCTCCCCAGCCAAGAAATATTGCTACGAGACCAGGAATTTAGGTCTTTTTCCAGCTTACGGTACATGGGAGGGTAGTTATGTCCATACAGAGTTTCAGTTTTAGCTGTAAAGTTAATACCTAAGTATTTGATGGAGGAGTCGCGCCATTTGAAGGGAAAGTTTTGTCGTAAGAGATTAACAGTCTCGGGTGTTAGTGAGATTTTGAGAGCTCATGACTTTGAGTAATTAACTTCTAAACCGGACAGTTTGGTGAAGGTATCTAGGGTTTTGCATAAATTGGGAAGGGAAGTTACTGGGGAGGTGAGAAAGAGCAAGACGTCATCCGCATATAACCCACATTTGTGGGTTTTGGAGCTGAAAGTCACTCCCTGGATGTTTGGGTTATGACGAATTGCAATAGCAAGCGTTTCAATGGCCATCGTAAATATGATCGGTGAAAGTGGGCACCCTTGCCTAGTTCCTTTTTTAATTGTGATGGGTTTTGAGTAGGATCCTTGCAGGCGGATACTGGCACTGGGGTTGGAGTAAAGGGCCCGTATCAGTCTGAGAAATCTTTGTCCAAATCCCCATTGCTCTAACATGGTAAAGATATATGGCCAAGAAACGGAGTCGAAGCCCTTTTGTAGGTCCTACGACAGGAGCATTCCTGTCGTAGGACCTCCCGCCCAATTAGTTTGGAGGATGGAGACCAAGTCTATGGCCCGCCTTATTTGGTCTGGACCTTGTCTGCCCGGGATGAAACCCACTTGATCCTTATTGATATATGTATTGATGAAGGAAGCCATGCGATTAGCAAGAATCTTCGTCAAAATTTTGACGTCACCGTTTATAAGTGATATAGGACGATAGTTTCCAACATCTTCTGGATTCTTATCCGGTTTAGGGATCACTGCAATGTATGCAGTATTAAGTTGTGGATCAAGTGGGTTCCCCCGTGTTTTAGAGTTGAAGAAGTGTGTTAGATGTATGGCTAAGGTATTGGGAAAGGTCTTGTAATAAATGTTGGACAGACCGTCCGGGCCAGGGGCTGAGCCAGTTTTTAGTGATTTTATTACTCCAAGTACCTCTCCCTCTGTGAAGGGGGCTTCAAGGCTGTCACTATGTTTCGCTGAAAGCAATGGAAGAGAGAGACCGCCCAGAAAGGAATCTAGAACTATGTCCTGCGAAGGAGATTTTGGCGAGTAAAGGTCGCTATAAAAAGCCTGAAAGGCCTCTAAGATTTTGGAGGGATCAGCCGTGGAGCCCTGGCCTGGGATCTTTATTTTTGGCATAGTGTGTGTTTTAATTCGGGGTGTTATGCCCCGTACACACGGTCAGACATTGATCGGACGTTCCGAGAACAAAATCCTAGGATTTTTTCCGATGGATGTTGGCTCAAACTTGTTTTGCGTACACATGGTCGCACAAAGTTGTCGGAATTTCCGATCGCCAACAACGCGGTGACGTCAACCACGTACGACGAGACTAGAAAAGGCCAGTTCAGAACCAAGCGCAGCACCCTTTGGGCTCCTTTTGCTAATCTCGTCTTAGTAAAACTTTGGTGAGAGACGATTTGCGCTTTTTCAGACTCGTGGGTTTCAGATCATTTTCTGCGGTTCAGTTTGTGCTTGTGAGTTTGTATCTGCTCTTCAGTGCATGCAGTCAGTTCATATTGGAGTTTTCTGTGCGATCTTGTCCGCTCATTGCTGTTTTTCAGGTCGCTCTTCACAGGCCTTGCTGTTCTTCAGTGTGTTCTGTTACTTCGTTCTGAGCAGCCGACCGTTTTCTAGCCATGTTGTGTATACATACTCCTCGTAGAGTTCGTGCTGTGCGGGGGCTTGATGTTGGGGTCCTGACCTTGACACAAGTCCAGTCCATGAACAGGGTGGGGAGGAGTTCATGGACCAAGAATTGGTTGCTTCAGCATGACCAGTTCTGTCATATGCCTTTGCTCCGTGAGATCCGTGAGAATAATCCTGATGATTTCAGGAACTTTCTCCGGATGACGGACCCAATATTTCACCGTTTGTTGGCTTCGCTGACCCCCTATATCAGCAGGCAGGATACCTGCATGAGGCAAGCCATCACTCCGGAGCAGAGGCTCGTCGCTACCCTGCAGTACTTGGCGACAGGGAGAAGCCTGCAGGACTTGAAGTTCTCAACAGGCATCTCCCCCCAGGCTCTGGGGATCATTATCCCAGAGACCTGTTCTGCCATCATCCAGGTCCTTCAGAAGGAGTATATGAAGGTAAGATTTTTATCCTTTAATATCACATTTTATTGTATTGAATGTTTGCTAATATATTGTATTTCTTTCCTCATTCCCTAATTACCATGATTGGAATATGCTGTGAATGTCCCCTTTCTCCTCATGCATGCTTGCATTTTATGGGTTTTATTTTAGTCCTTCATACATATTTGCCTTCACTTACCTCCCCAGCATGGTCTCTCCTGGCCCTATATTCACCTCATGTAGTCACTTAACAATGTATTTTATCAGCTCCATAGTAGTGCTTTACCCCAAACACCCCTAAAATGTTTAGAAATGTGATTTGTGCTTTAAATTCAGGCAGAGTGCCAGAGGCTTTGTTTTGTAGTGTCCCCAAATCATTTTTATTAACCCTCCCTCCCCCCAACTGCTAAGTCAGCTGATCCCAATTCTCTATCTATCCTCAATCATCTGCTGACTTTGCCAAACCCATACACACTATACCCACCTCTTTTGTGGTCAGATGTATGGATGAATTCCCCAAAGCATGTATTGCAAGGGCCTGCCTGTATACTTTCAAATGGTACTGTTTAAAGTTTTTGTATCCTATTATTATCTTGATAGGTAATAGCAGAATGTCCAAATGTGCTCAAATGTGTACAGTGTGTATTTATATCTTTGTATTATGACACTTTTTACCTGTCCAGTGGGCTGCCAATAGTGTAACTAAGGAGGGGCTGTTCCAAGTAATACCCATTATTTAGGCATTCATCTCTCAATGAAGTGGAGAGGGTTACCTGTCCATGATCCCCCCCCTATAATGTTAGAAATGGCCGATGAGATGGGGGGGAGGTGGAATATGATAGGTGTACCTTATACTTTGGTGTTGTAAAATTCCCATTAATAAATGTTATCTGGATGTTGGCCAAGAATGTTTGTGTCTAATCTGCTTTCCATGTTTATGTGCAAAAATACTCATTTTTTGGGGGTTTTCCTCAACAGTTTCCTTCCACGCCACAGGAATGGCAGACTGTGGCCTCCCACTTTGCCCAGCGGTGGGACTTTCCTAACCGTGGAGGGGCAATTGATGGGAAACACGTCCACATCATCCCACCACCCAACTCGGGGTCGTACTATTATAATTACAAGGGGTTCAATAGTATTGTGATGTTGGCGGTTGTGTCGGCTAATTACGAGTTCCTGTAAGTGGACGTGGGGAAGAATGGCCGGATGTCCGATGGTGGAGTCATCGCCCAGACAGAGTTTTATAGGCGTCTCCAGAATGGCAGCTTGGACTTGCCACCTCCAGAAGAGAATGTGGAAGGACTCCCATTCGTCTTCGTTGCGGATGAAGCATTTGCGCTGGGGGACCATCTTATGCGGCCATTCCCGATGAGGACCCTCACCCCGGAACAGAGGGTTTTTAATTACTGGCTGGCCAGAGCCAGAAGAGTGGTGGAGAACACATTTGGAATCATGGCCAGCCGGTTCCGCCTATTTCCTACACCCATCCATATGGCGGAGTATAAACATAATCATATAATCCTGGCGTGCTGTGTTCTACATAACTTTTTATGGCAACATTCGGCCAACTATACTGGCTCAGTTGGGCCTGAGACCGGAATTATAAATGAAACAACCCTGACGGTGCTTGAAAGTGGCCGTCCTGGCTTGCCCTCCCTGAGTGCCTGTGATGTCCGGTTAAGATACCTTGAGTTCTTTGCGGGTAGGGGGGCAATCAATATGCCAAACAATTTGTGAAGCCTTTATCAAATAAAAAAAAAAGCAAATCTTTGGTGACATTTACTGCTTGTGTTTGTTTTAGCTGAACCTGACAGAAATGTGGTGAGTCCAGAAAATGGCGTGATTGTGTAACCTTATACAAAGCACTGTTGGGTGTTATTTACTAAAGGCAAAGACACTTTACACTACAAGTGCACTTGAAACTGCACTGAAACTGCACTTGTAGTGCAAAGAGGATTTGCCCTTAGGAAATAACCCCCATTTTCACAGAAAGCAGCAATTACATCACCACAAAAGTGTTGTAGCGTTGAGACAATAATCCACACATTCTTGATTAACAATCTTTTTAATACCTGCACAATCACATGTGCATTTAGAAAAGGTTTTTAAAACAAACCAACATGTTTGTTGTATAACAATTTTTGGGGTGGCATTATCAAAAATAGAAATGTCCATTTAAGATAAAACAGGCATGTGTAAAACCAACAAGAAAGACACAAATCTTGAACTTACAAAGTTCACATTTGGTAGAACTTGAAGGCAATATCAGACATGATTATTTAGTAACTGTGTTTGATATTGCGTTCAGATGGGGTGAAGTCACCCCAGGAAAAGCCAAATTTGGAAGATGCACACAAATTTCCCAATGTCAACATGTGCTACCTGCCATCACGGGGATCAAGGGACGTGTTTTGGGGGAGAAACCCCTTCCTCTCTCTACTTTATTATTGAGGAAGGGGTTGCACCCCCAAAACGCCTACATTGATCTCCTGTGATAGCAGATAGCACATGTTGGCACACTGTTTGCATCCTCCAAATTTTGCTTTTCTAAAAATCGCTAAAACATTTTGAACTTTGTAGCACACAAAAAAGAAAGTGATTTGGAGGGGTTTTAAACTCTCCCCAAAACATCAATGATGTTCTTATTTTTTTGAATAACATCATTGATGTTTTTCTGGAGGTTTTCCAAAGCTAAATTACACCCCATGATCTCCCCGATCAGGATCTGGGCACTTTCTGATGTGAAAGGATCTGGATCCACAACATCACGATCACCTAAAAAGAGAGAAAACAAACAAAAACAGGTATAAAAAAAATGCCGGCATCCATCTCTTACCTGAGCCCGTGGTCGCAGACACTCACCTGTTGTGGTGACTAGTTCCACCACATCTTCTTCCTCCTGCTCTTCTTGTATTGGGGGGATTTCCCCTTCTTCCAGGGGGGAGCCTCTGGTCTCCTCGGATGAGGGGTGTCCTCCGAGTCTTTTCTCCCCTATGTAAAACAAAAATGCTATACTTAGCACACAGATATTTGAGGGAAGAACTATAAATAGGAAACATTGCTTGGAAGTGGGGTACAATTGTCTATTTTGGCAGAGTTCCAAAATGTAGCATTTTCAGTGTCCTTTGTCAAGCTGCAATACTTTACCTGTTTGGTACAAGCTTCACAGATGGAGACCCCCCTATAGTATACACTGGAGCACCTGTGTGGCCCCCCTAATAAAAATGGTGTTCTGGTGTCCCACACTAGTGCTCCAGTGTCCAGATGTGAAAACAGCTGCTCAGTGTCCTCTCCTTACACAGAATCTAGTTTGCATTTCATTCTAGTAACAAAGCCATCTACACAACCAAATTAGTTTCATACAAGAAGGGCGTAAAAAATGTGGCCAAATGCATATGGCCAAAACAATGGTGTTTTATAGGCCGAAAGAAAAATGTTTGATACGAACGAATAATGTGCCCATGAACATGAAAGTTGCCAT
Source organism: Aquarana catesbeiana (assembly GCF_042186555.1). NCBI lineage: Eukaryota > Metazoa > Chordata > Amphibia > Anura > Ranidae > Aquarana > Aquarana catesbeiana. The sequence continues at coordinate 8,945,475 of NC_133324.1, read as the reverse complement.
TTTAAAATGTACACTTTTAAGAAAAGCACATGGAGCAGCCCGAACGTAATACAGACAAAAAGAAGAGGAACACAGCACAACTACTTACTTTTTTACAGCACTCTCCAGATCTTTCTGTACTGCTCATGTTCTCATAATTTGAGGTCCGACCACTGTTTCCTGAGCTGATCTTTCGATCGTCGTACCCCGAAATTCCAGTGCAGACTCCTGACCACTTTCACCATGATCTTGGCCTTTCTGACATTGGGGTTGGGGTAAGGTCCATACTTCCCATCATAGTCGGCCCTCTTCAGGATGTCGACCATCTCCAACATCTCCCTAAAGGACATATTTGAGGCCTTAAAGCGTCTCCTTCTGGATCGGGACGTCTCCGGATCTGGGCTTTCCTCCCCCTCCTCCTCGTTGCTGTAATTAGCACGCACCTGCTGTGTCTCCGCCATGTGCTCTTCCCCCACTGCGCAGAACAAAAAGGGGCAGGGAATAGACTAGAAAGAACGTCAGGGGCGGGCGGAGTTACACGCATGCGCAGTGTGTATAAAGCGTAACACGCGTGCGTATTAGATCTAAACTTGGGCCTATACTGCTTCGAAATTGAAGCCTATATTGTAACAAGATTAGGAGAGTTTGGCCTGACCTTAGGGTTTGTCTTGTGTTGTGTCTTGCAGAAAAAATGGATGGCTTCAACTACCACAATTTCCTCCCCCTGTTCATAGACAAGTACAGGGAGCTGCCCTGTCTGTGGCAGGTGAGACACCCACATTATAATCATAAACAAAAGAGGCTGGCAGCGCTGGAGAAACTGCTGGAGTTGGTGAAGCCAGTGGTCCCCACAGCAACCATCCCTTATTTAAAAACCAAAATTGGTGGCCTGAGGAGCACTTATCTAAGGGAGCGCAAGAAGGTCACAGAATCCCAGAGATCTGGAGCTGGAGCAGATGACGTTTATGTCCCCAGGCTGTGGTACTATGAGAGACTGCAATTTCTGTCAGACCACACTGAAGTCAGGGAATCCCTCTCCACTCTTCCTTCCACTCTTCCTTCCACCCCAGCTGAGGCTTCCGATGTCCAACCTGGGCCTTTCAGCCAGGAAGAAGTGGAGGAGCCCAGCTGGAGCCAGGTATAGCATTGTTCTACTGATTTCTGGTCAATAAATAAATTATGTTTATTAGATGTTCTTAATGATCACTAATTGCTGATTGAAAAAAGTGTTTTACATATCAATAGACAGTAGTGGGCACCCAAAATTGGGACAAGAATTAAAAATGCTGGGCTCAGAATGATAGTCTGTTATATTTGTTAACATTCCAATTGCAACAGTCATGAGATGAAAATTGTGTGTGATTGATGAATAAAAAACTAAAACTGTGTCCCTTTTTCATACACAGGAAGAGCTCAGCCAGGAGGAGGCTGTGGAATGTGGCAGCCAGGAGGAGGCGGGGGTTAGTGGCAGCCAGGAGGAGGCGGGGCTAAGTGTTAGCCAGGAGAAGCCTGGGACAAGTCGAAGCCTGACAGAATCGCAGGTTCCTCCCCTCCGCCTTCCATACAAAAGACCCAGAAAGGGGAGTCACGTTCAGGATTCTGCACTCAGGCTTATTCAGGAGGCTTCTGTGTCCCTCCAAGCCTTACCCACTCCTGAAGAGCCCTTTGCCTGCATGGCTGCCACAAAACTGCAGGGCATGCAGGAGGGTCAACGCCTCATGTGTGAGCAACTTATTTGTAAAGTCCTAACTAAGGGGGTGAGTGGCGAAATCACACCCAAGACAGACGTGATTGAGTTGGACCATCCTCCTCCTCCTCCTGCTGCCACAACTCCACCACCAGAGCCACAGCGTGGAAGGAAGCATGGAAGGAAGACCTGAGAGTGATGACCTGGGTTCAGTCTGGTCTGACAAAAGCTGCAGTCTCCTGTATGACCACAGCCTGGAGACACAGATGTCATCTGCTGCTTTCCAGATATCTGGGACTTCTGGACCAGACTGCACTCCCATAGATAAGGACTCCTCAGGCCACCAATTTTGCTTTAAAATAGTTGATGTCTGCCCTTGGGATCCAAGGCTTCACCCATTTCTGCTGTTTTTCCAGAATTGCCTCCCTCTTTGTTTAGTTGTGAGCCCTTAATAAATTAATTTTTTAGGAAAATTATACTCTCCTATGTGTGTTTTCATTCAAAAAGGACAGTTTGTTGGTGACGATTCAGGTACATTTCTAAAGTACAATGTGAAATTAACAAGAGACAACAACACCAAACAATCTCCTACAGATTAAATATAACAACATATCAATGGTGTTGTGGTAACTTCACACACAAAACACACACAAAAATATTCTGGAGTAAAAATAAAAATACAATAAAACAAAGATCAGCCTTGAAAAAAATACAAACCAAAAAAAAAAAAATAATCTGCCTTAAAACAAAAAAAAAAACAATACAACACAAAAATAATGTTGTCAGATGTGACAAATCAAAATATATCGAGGGAATCCCAATAAATAGTAAAGAAAGAAGTTTGTGAGAAGTCTGTGTGAATATGAGCAGCAAAACTAGTTCATTCTTCTCACATTATAAAGAAGAAGAGAGCGCGCCGTATTAAACCATTTTTAACATTGCAGCGTGACGAAAGTGCTGTATCCATTGCGAACGCTAAGTTTACCAGACCGAGCTGTTCCGTCTCGGAATTTCTTCTGAGCATGCGTGGCACTTTGTGCGTCGGAACAGGCCACACGCGGTCGGAATTGACGCGATCGGATTTTGTTGTTGGAAAATTTTATAGCCTGCTCTCAAACTTTGCGTTTTGGAAAATGTCTGATAGAGCCCACATACGGTCGGAATTTCCGACAACACGCTCCGATCTGACATATTCCATCGGAAAATCCGACCGTGTGTACGGGGCATTAGTTTGGCGGCCAGCATAGAACCCACCCTGTCCCCTTGGGTATAGAATTTGTGTTTGTTCCAGAGAATTTGTTTTTCCACCTTAGCTGTGAGGGCCAGGTTGAGCTCCAACCTGGCCTTCTCTAACTGAGACATCGAAGAGGGGGAGGGGTTGGATTTGTGAAGTGTCTGAAGTTTGGAGAATTCGGATTCTAGGAACTTAATGTCGGCCTCTCTTTCCCTCTTAAGTTGAGAAGCTAGTCTGATTAGCTCCCCTCTAATAAAGGCTTTGTGGGCTGCCCATAGTATTTCGGGCGATATGCCCTCGGTTTTGTTTAGGAGGAAATAATCTTTTAAAGATTTGTTCAGCATAGTGATGTGGATTGGGTCTGTGAGAATGGATTTGTTTAGTCTCCATTGTCCCCTGCCCGATCTGCGGTAGTGTGCGTGTATGTCCATGACAACCAATGAATGATCGGATAAAACAGGGTCTTTGATATGGGATTTTATGATCAACGGGACGGACTGTGTTTTGACGAGGAGGTGATCAATCCTAGCATAGGAGTTGTGTGGGTGAGAGAAGTGGGTATAGTCCCGCTTAGTAGGGTTCAATTCCCTCCAGACATCCGCTAACCCATGGGCATGAATGAGTCTAGCTATTTTGAGACTTTGTTTGGTAGGGCGGGTAAGTCGCTCTGCGGGGGGCCTGGATTTGTCCAGCCCTTGATCAAAGGCAGTGTTTGAGTCACCACCAAAAATAACCATACCTTCTAGGGCCGGAGAGAGGACGCTCAGAAGTTCCTGAAAAAAGAAGCTTGGCCCTTATTAGGGGTATAGTAGGAGACTAGGGAATAGATCTGTCCATCTATTTTACCCTTAACTAAGAGAAACCTGCTGTTTGGGTCGTTAATGTCTGCAATCCAGCTAAAGTTTCAAGTTTTAGCAAAAGCTTTGGCCACCCCTTTGGACTTATTTTCTGCACTGGCCAGATAAAAATTTGGATAATGGGAGTGGAGGAACTTAGGACAGTATTTAGCCGGGAAATGAGTTTCCTGCATTAGAACAATATCCAGTTTAGAGGATTTAAAGAAGTTAAAAAATGTACGTCTTGTGACGGGGGAATTTAGGCCCTGAACATTGTGGGTGGCAATCCTTAAAGTGTCCGGTGTGAGATCAGCCATAAGACCAGAGAAAGTGAGTGATGCAGAACCCTCCGCCACTTACCAGTGCTGAAACCATCGGGAGCCGCGCTGATAGTGGATGCAGTGTTTTGTCCACGATAGGAGCCTCCGATCGAGGGGATAAATCTCTGTATTGGGCTGAAATGAGAAAAACCTTTAAGTGATGTTCCGTGTATTGGGGAAGGAAGGGAGGGGAGAAGAAAGACGAGAATAGGAAAGAGAGGAAAAGAAAGAAACGGGAGAGTTCCCTCCCCCTGGGGCCACATGGAGCCCAGGGAGGAGAGAGGACCCCCCCAGCATCTCACTGTAACATGTGAGAAAAATCGTTATCAATAGTCCGACCGTAGTTGGACTTCCTATCCCCCAGCAACCCATGGGTGACTAAGGGATAGGTGGAGGCACATGCATTCCGCCCCAAATCAGGGCGCCCTACAACCTGTGTTGAATGTTAAATATGACGACATTAAAGCCAAGCCAGCAAGAACAGGTTATAATAATTGAAACAAAAATGTGAGTTTTCCGAACCCTAGCTGTACCCCATCTTGGATGCGCCGCTTTCCAATTCTCTACAGTGCAGAGAGTGGAGGTGGAGCAACGGGGAACTGAGCTTGAACAATAGAACTACAAAAAAAAACAAAGAAGAAAAAATGGAAGAAAAATTGTCAAGCTAGGAAACTTTCAATTTTTTATTTTCCATTATCAGTGGAGGCACATCAGTGGGTGAAATTACTCCCAAAAAGAGGGAGAGAGTCAGTTCTTCTATCAGGAAGTCAGTCACTAGCGATAGACGTCGACATCAGGAGACACAAAGAATGAAGAGGTTGTGTGGTCATGGTGGGCCATAGTGGGAAGATCTTCTGGACTTATTCTTGGACCATAGAGGGTTTGGGGAGCCAGCCGGAGGGGACGTTTGTTGGAGCCGGAGGAGGGGGGGATGTTTCTGTGTCCATTTCTTGCGAGATTATCTTCAGGTTGAGCAGTAGCTTCTCTCCCATGATAAAGCTGGAGAAGGAGTGGTTCTGTCCCTTGTGAGAAAATTTGACCGCAAATGGAAAGGCCCATTTGTACTTGATTTCCTTCTGAGCCATTGCAGATAGCAGGGGTTTCAGCATTCTTCTGCGCTGTATGGTGGAGGGAGAAATATTCGCATAAATTTGCACTATGTGACCTTGGCAGGAAACTTGAGGGAGGGACCGGGCCTGCTTCATGACAGCTTCTTTGACTTCATAGTAATGCGGTTTGGCAATAATGTCCCTTGGGGAACCATCTTTCCTGGGGGCCCCAGGGCCCTATGAACCCGGTCTAGTTCCAGACATGCTGTTGGAATGTTTGGGATCAGTTCTCTCATAAGGTCCTGCGTTGCCGCTGCAACATCTGTGACTGATTCAGGTAGGCCTCTGATCCTAAAATTCAGCCTCCGAGATCTGTTCTCCAAATCATCTATGCGTGAGTTTGCTGCATCTAATTGGTCTTGGAGGGATTGGATCAGGTCATAGTTCTGGTGGGAGACTGCAGCAGTCTGTTCAAGCTTTCCTTCAATGGCATCCATTCTGGAGCCTATATTCTGCAGGTCCGCTTTGATGTCTCCTGTTATTTTAGCTGCCGTGGCCTCTAGACCCCTTTCAAGGAGAATTTAGAGAAGAGATCTTCCATCAGAAGCTGGGTGTTCTGGGTCGACGGGGTCGACGGGCTGAGGGGGATAGGAGCGGCATAAATGGATGCCATCGGGCCTGCCGGGGTGAAGGCCTGCTCTCCAAACGTGTGGCTGAGAAGGGACTCTGTGGAGGCCGGCGAGGGAGTCTGAGCCTGCACTCCTGCATTGTGTGGGCCGAGGGTGATGTGGAGAAGGGCGGGAGTCAGCACTTGCCTGTGTTCCAGGGTGTCTTCTTTCAGTGAAGCATGGTGCTGTGATGCAGCAGCGGCCGTGGCAGCCATCTTTGTACACCCTGCGTGGGTGGAGGCAGCGAATTCGGGGATCAGGCTTCTCCTGACCCCGGATCCCAGCATATAGGGTTGTTCTCTGGTGCTTGGGGGGTCTCCTGAGCCGCTTCTGTGGCTTTCGAGCTTCTGATATGGTGAGGTGTGGAGCTCCTGGCTCAGGCGGCCATCTTGGAAACCCTCGCGCATGCGCACTCAAATCAGGCAACTTTTAACACATGAATCAGGTATTCCCACAAGTCTTCAAATTAATATATAATTAATATTAATATATAAATATTCATGGAGCAAGATGGATAGATTCTGCCATGCATTCATATAAATATATTTGAGAAGGTGAACAAAGTGCCACATAGCGTGATTCCATAAAAAGTATTGGGTATTTATTAAAGTAAAAAAACTCACATTTGGGGGGCGCATGCGCGGAGCAAACCTGGACTGAAGAAGGGGATAAGAGCTCTGCAAGGACCGGAGACTAAAGCCGATTCCCCGGGGCTATTAAACAGCTTTATGAGCACCTAAAGACCCAGCACCCCGGGCAGAACACACAGCGCATGCCGGACCCAAAAAAACGCCGCAGCAAACCGGCCCAAAGATCTCTAACAAACTATTTACTCCACGTGAGGGAGCAGAGCAGGATGTCTCAAGATGGCGCCCAGTTGGACACTGCTCCAGCGTGCACACGGACTGTAGCCTCATCTCCGGAGCACACCACAGGGGACTGTGAGTACAATACACAGCTTATAAATAATAATATCCCTTTAAATTTCGTACCTGGGGGTCTCTATAGTATGCCTGTAAAGGGGCGCATGTTTCCTGTGTTTAGAACAGTCTGACAGCAAAATTACATTTCAAAGGAAAAAAAGTCATTTAAAACTACTCGCGGCTATTAATGAATTGCCGGTCCAACAATACACATAAAAATTAATTGATAAAAACAGCATGGGAATTTGCCACAGGGGAACCCTGAACCAAAATTTTAAAAAAAATGACGTGGGGGTCCCCCTAAATTCCATACCAGGCCCTTCAGGTTTGGTATGGATATTAAGGGGAACCCCGGACAAAATTTAAAAAAATAATGGCGTGGGGTCCCCCTCAAAATCTATACCAGACCCTTCAGGTCTGGTATGGTTTTTAAGGGGAACCCCGCGCCAAAATAAAAAAAAACGATGTGGGGTCCCTCTAAAAATCCATACCAGACCCTTATCCGAGCACGCAACCTGGCAGGCCGCAGGAAAAGAGGGGGAGAAAAGAGAGCGCCCCCCCTCTTGAACCGTACCAGGCCACATGCCCTCAACATTGGAAGGGGGCTTTGGGGTAGCCCCCCAAAACACCTTGTCCCCATGTTGATGAGGACAAGGGCCTCATCCCCACATCCCTGGCCGGTGGTTGTGGGGGACCCCCAGATCCCGGCCCTCCCCCCTGTGTGAAATGGTAAGGGGGTACAAAATGACCCCTACCATTTCACTAAAAAACTGTCAAAAATTTTAAAAATGATAAGAGACAGTTTTTGACAATTCCTTTATTTAAATGTTTCTTCTTTCGTCTTTCGTCTTTCTTCTATCTTTTATCTTCTGTCTTCCTTCGGTTTCTTCCTCCATCTTCTTCTTCTTCTGGTTCTTCTGGTTCTTCCTCCGGTGTTCTCGTCCGGCATCTTCCCCTGCGGCATCAGCGTCTTCTTCCCTTCTTCTCCTCGGGCCGCTCTGCATCCATGATGGCATGGGGGGAGGCTCCCACTGTGTGACGCTTCTCTCTTCATCTTCTTGTATTCATCTTCTTGTTTTCATCTTCTTGTCTTCATCTTCTTTTCGGGCTGCTCCGCATCGATGATGGCATGGAGGGAGGCTCCCCCTGTGTGACATTTCTCCTGTTCTGACGGTTCTTAAATAACGGGGGCGGGGCCACCCGGTGACCCCACCCCCTCTGACGCACAGTGACTTGACGGGACTTCCCTGTGGTGTCACGGGGAATGCCACAGGGAAGTCCCGTCAAGTCCCTGTGCATCAGAGGGGAGGCCTCCCCATTATTTAAGAACCGTCAGAAGAGAAGAGGCGTCACACAGCGGGAGCCTCCCTCCATGCCATCATGGATGCAGAGTGGTCCGGAGAAGAAGGGAAGAAGACGCCGACGCCACGAAGGAAGATGCCAGACGAGAACACCGGAGGAAGAATCAGAAGAAGAAGAAGATGGAGGAAGAAACCGAAGGAAGATAGAAGATAGAAGAAAGAAGAAAGAAGAAAGAAGAAGCATTTAAATAAAGGAATTGTCAAAAACTGTCTCTTGTCATTTTTAACATTTTTGACACTTTTTTAGTGAAATGGTAGGGGTACAAGTACCCCCTTACCATTTCACACAGGGCGGAGGGCCGGGATCTTCCAGATTCCGATAAGCCCCCCACCCGCAGACCCCCACAACCACCGGCCAGGGTTGTGGGGATGAGGCCCTTGTCCTCATCAACATGGGGACAAGGTGTTTTGGGGGGCTACCCCAAAGCACCCTCCCAATGTTGAGGGCATGTTGCCTGGTAAGGTTCAGGAGGGGGGGCGCTCTCTCATCCCCCCTCTTTTCCTGCGGCCTGCCAGGTTGTGTGCTCGGATAAGGGTCTGGTACGGATTTTTGGGGGGACCCTACGCCGTTTTTTTTTTTAATTTTGGTGTGGGGTTCCCCTTAAAATCCATACCAGACCTGAAGGGTCTGGTATGGAATTTAGGGGGACCCCCACGTAATTTTTTTTTTTAATTTTGGTTTGGGGTTCCCCTGTGGGGAATTCCCATGCCATTTTTATCAATGAACTTTTATGTGTATTGTCGGACCGGCAATTCATTAATAGCCGCGAGTAGTTTAAATGACTTTTTTTCCTTTGAAATGTCATTTTGCTGTCAGACTGTTCTAAACAAGGGGAAACATGCGCCCCTTTACAGGCATACCTGGCACCCCCCAGGTATGAAATTTAAAGGAATATTACACTTTTATTGTTTCACTTTAAGCATTATTAAAATCACTGCTCCCGAAAAAACTGCTGTTTTTAAAACTTTTTTTGCATTGTCCCCTGGGGCAGGACCCAGGTCCCCAAACACTTTTTATGACAATACCATGAATATAAGCCTTTAAATTTAGCACTTTTGATTTCTCCCACAGACTTTTAAAGGGTGTTCTGCGGCATTCGAATTTGCCGACCCCAAATTGTTTGTTGTTCGGCGAACTTGCGAACAGCCGATGTTCAAGTTGAACATGAGTTCAACTCGAAGCTCATCCCTAATTATGAGCTTAGCCTCTCTCATTCAGACCTCAGGAAGGATCATGAGTCCCTCACTGAAACAGTACAGCCCTTTGGGTCTGGTATGAATATTAAGGGGAACTCCACACCAATTTTTTTTTTTTAATGGTGTGGGGGTCCCCCCAAAATCGCAAAGGGCCTGGTATGGGTGAGGGAACCCACGCAATTCTGCCATAGGGCTCCCCTTAACCACTTCGATACACTATTATATATTGTACACTGCACTATATACCCTGCACTGAATTATATACAGTATCTCACAAAAGTGAGTACACCCCTCACATTTGTGTAAATATTTTATTATATCTTTTCATGTGACAACTCTGAAGAAATTACACTTTGCTACAATGTAAAGTAGTGAGTGTACAGCTTATATAACAGTGTAAATTTGCTGTCCCCTCAAAATAACTCAACACACAGCCATTAATGTGGAAAACTGCAGGCAACTTACAAATATCACTAAAGCTCTCCAAAATTACAAAATTCCCTACAAATCACCTATCAAAACAAAACCCAAGCAGTGAGAACTCTCTCAGGAGGTCTCAAAATGTTGAGACAGTGGCACATACTCCCGGGGGATGAGACAAATGCAGCTGCCCAATCATCTACCCACATGGAAAGCATACCAAAATGACTGATGTACCACTGAAAAACCTTTTCCACTTCCACTCACCCAAAGGCTAGATAACTGAAGCAGTGTTCACTAGAACCTGCTTGCCTTATTGAGAAGTCCCTGATCTATTGATGATCAGTGGACCAGTACCCCTTGTAATTCAGTTGCAGTAATTACTGCTCATTGAGCACTCATTTTTCTCTTTAGTTTTGGGCTCTCACTTTTTAAACAAATCCTACCCAACCCCTGCGCCAGCCAAAGCATAGTCACTTCTATCCAAGTTGGACTCTCATAACTTCTTCCCAGGTAATAGATGTTCTGTTGTACCTGCATAATATAAGAACTCTCATAATCTCTCTGAACATCACCCGCTGCCCCACTGAGAGACTATCTACTCTTTGGTAAAGTTGCTGCCATGGCCTTCAAGATTTTCTCCATAAATGCCAGAGGGTTAAACTCCCCTCAAAAAAAAATTGCACTACCTAAAGAAGCCAATGATCAAAAAGCTGACATCATCCTAGTGCGGGAAACCCATTTTGCATCATCAACATGCCTACATTTAATTTAAAAAACAATGATCAGCTCTTCCTGGCTTCAAACCTAAAGAAGAAAAATTGAGTTCTTATGGCTATTCGAAATTCCCTTCAATTCAAATTGCACCAAACCATCACAGATCCCCAAAGTCGCTACTTAATCCCAGAATGCAATGTCAACCGAACCACTTACACACTGGTCAACATTGGTGGAGACTTTAATATGACCGGCAAACCTGACATTGACACTACCTCCACAATTCGACATCATCGCCCTGCTCTGAACCCCTTCTTCCACACAAAGGTACTCTTTGATGCATGGAGATCCCAATACCACTCAGAGCGGCACTATTCATATTTCGCTCCAGCCAGCTATCATACTTCCACATAGATTTTTTCGTCATAGACAAAATCACACAAGAAACAATGGAATCAAAGATAAGAAAAATCTCATGGTCCGATCATGCTCCTGTATCCATAACCATAGGAGACTGTCGATCGAACCTACCTGGTTCAATACTTTCCTCCTCACAGATCCGGACACTCTTTCACAATTGACTGCCAAACATCACTTTTTTTTTAACTTACTGAGCAACCAAACACAGACCGGTTTGTATTATGGTCCACGTATAAGGCATATATGCGTGGGATACTAACCAAACTACATGCTAGAACAAAGAACCGGAGCTGTCGGCAAACTGATGGAGTCTTATCCCAAATTGCCCATTTAGAGCAACACAACAAACAAGCCCCCACACAAAAAATTAGCTAGTGAACTCCTTGATAGGAAACAAAAACTTTGATCGCTTTTGCTTTACAAATTGGAGTTAAAGCTTAAACTAGCAAAAACTAATTACCATACCTTAGGGAACAAAGCTGGAGCCCTATTGGCCCACCAGGTTAAAGCTCAACGCTCCCAACATAAAGTTGCATCCTTATAGCACCCATCAATCAAACAACTCCTCACTAATCCACAAGATATAGCAAATGCATTTAGCGACTACTACTCCTCTCTCTCTAACCTAAACAACGACCCAAATACACTTCAACCTACAGACCCAGTTGTCCAAAAATGTCTATCTTCCATTGACCTACCTTCTATCAGATCAGACCAAATGGACTTCCTTTCCCAACCCTTCACAAACCAGGAAATCCTTATAGCCATCAAAAATCTCCCTCTCCATAAATCTCCAGGAGACAACTGTTATATCAATTAATTCTACAAACAATTTGCTGAGCTTGTCTCACCCCTACTTACTGACCTCTTCAACTCTGCTACCACCTCTGGTTCTTTACTGATATGCTCTGTTCAATTATTGCTATCATCCCAAAACCGGATAAAGACCCTACCTCTATGACCAATTATAGACCAATATTACTTCTTAATACAGACATTAAGATATTCGCCAAAGTTCTTGCAACTAGACTATAAAAGTATCTTCCATTCTTAGTATATCCAGACCAAGTTGGCTTTGTACCCGGCAGACAAGCTCCAGAGGGGCAACAAGGAGGGTCATTGACCTAATCCATCAGTCCACCCTAAAGCAAACACCTTCTCAGCTCCTTTACTTGGATGCAGAGAAGGCATTTTATAGGGTGCATTGGGGCTCACCAAATTTGGCATAAAAGGCTGGTTCCAATCATCAATACTTTCCCTTTATTCCAACCCATCAGCACGAGTCCTGACAGATGGAACTATGTTTAACCCATTTGAGATCACCAATGGCACCCGAGAGGGATGTTCTTTGTCTCTCCTTATTTTTGCGCTGCTAATGAAGCCATTGGCAGCGAAAATAAGGAGGGACGATTGCATTTTGAGTATTACAAGCAATGGTATTGACCATAGAATAAGTCTTTTTGCTGATGATGTCATACTTATGATCACTATCCCACTCCAATCTATACCGGCAATCCAATATATCCTCTACCAATTTAGTATGGCCTCCTTTTACAAGCTCAACTCCTCTAAATCCCTAATCCTTCCACTAAATCTCACAGACAGGAATCTCTCCTAAAAAAAAGTCTCCCATATACCTGGACAAAACATTCCATCCCATACCTAGGAATAAAACTGGCTCCTACAATATGCCAATTATAGGATCTTAACTATCGAACCATTCTGAAACAGCTTCCTCAACTGCTAACTCAAATGCCGACAACTAGAGAAAATTATTTTTTTGCCTAAGCTGTCCGCACTATCTTCTTTGCCTTTATCCAAAAAAGCTCACACAATACGTATGGTACTCAAAACCACAGAGATGTGTCCAACATATATTAACTAGACATCACAACCAAGGCAGGATGGGTCTTTCCCACATCCGCATCTACTACTATGCGTCTATCCTTGACCAGATGTACTACTGGTGGCACCCTACCTCCAATAAGACCTGATCCCTGATGGAGTATTCATACTACCTACCTAATAACCTGTGATGCTCACCTGCTCACCTCACCTCACCTCTGCAGGTTCATCACCCTCGACAAAGAATACCTCCCCATCAATAGCAGCAACACTAGCAGCCTGGAAAAAAATCCACACAGACCACATCTCAAGCTCACCCACCTCATACAATTTTGATCCCCTCAAAGCGCTAACACTGCAGTTGACAAGCCTTAAAATATAACACTGGCACTCCCACAAGACCTACACATTAGAGGTTCCATAAAAACCTTTGAAAATCTCCAAAAAAGAATACAGCCTCCTAACTACCGATGCATATACATACATGAGGATCACTCACTTACTTAAGGGTTTCCAAAATACCCCCAGTGACCAAAATTCCTGAACCACTATACCATTTTATCACCCACACAACATACCCCAAACACTGTATCTCCACTAAATATGCTGTCCTAAATGACAATCGTCCCTACTCACAAATCACCACCCTCTTGAAATGGGTTGAAGAACTAAATCTAACTACCATCACTGACACATGGAAAGAAACAGTTAGACTCACCCACTCAGCTTCCCACTTCTCAAACCACTTTAAATCATACCAAAAATCCTTGCATAGATGGTACTTGACACCCTAACGCCTTTCGAGATTTACCCAGGACACTGTACTACATGCTGGAGCTCCTGCGGAAGTACTGGCACAATTGTGCATATCCTATGGTTCTGCAGATCCCTAAGCTCCTTCTGGAGACAAGTGTTTTCTATGATCTCTGCAATTTCACATAGCCCCACCACACCTAACCCAGCACTAGCTCTACTGCACTTAGTCATAGAGAAATTTCCACCTAGTTCAGGAGCTGTGGTGATACATCTATTACTCGCAGCAAAACTATCACAGAACTCTGGAAAACATCAGAATCCCCCTCCATTCTTGCTACAATTTCAGATCTGAACCATCAATGTGAGATGGAGAAATTAGTGTTGAGAAAATATCTAAATATGAAAAAAGTTTTCATTTTCATTCGGTTCTCTTAGCTATCCCATCCAAAATGAACTTTGACATTATGATGTACACCGTCTTTGTTCACTGAATTAATGATCCAACTTGTTTCTCTCTCTTTTCTGTCCGATATATTTACCTGCAGCTGAAGGGTCATCATGGATATTTTCGAATTTAGATCCCAACACAATATTAATACGGAGGGGGGTCTTTGATCGCAAGGTAGAACAGGCAGACGAAGTCAGTGGTCTGTTTCTTAGACTCAAAAACCTTTTGACATCAGAGCTACATACCAGTTGGGATGTAGCATACCTTGAACAATATGTCTCTCAAAAAATGGTACCTCGCAGTTTAAGATGGGAGGTTAACCCCCAAAAAGGTGGAACAGACTTAGAAGGTTGGTTCATCAAGTTTAATGATATTGGTATTCAATTTCTTGTTTTTTTACTGGGTAAAAAACAAGATAAACTCAAAACTCTAAAAGGAGAGATTTCTCTGGTCAGAGATAAATTGTTACCGTTTAAGAATCAAGAGGTTTATAAACAAAAATCTGACCAACTGCGACAATTTCTCGAGAAAGAAGATGCTGACCAGAGAAACAAGAAAAAGAAAAAATATAATCGTGATTTGGCAGATTACTCTAATAAAGTGGTCTTCAAATGGCAGATTTCTTTAGAGGAACCCACTGAGAGTGAGAGGATGGATACTCAACAGCAATCCCCACTCCAACCTCATCCAGTCTCTCTTTCCAATAGAGTTGTACCACTCCCATCACAAACCAATGTGAGGACTGGTATTACTCCTGCCCAAACAGGCCATAATGGCCAACCTAGTGTTAGGCCTAAAACCTATAAGAATAATGATAAACAAACTCGTCAGGGTAGTTCCTCTCATAGGACCTCTCAAGGTCCGTCCCGTAAGGAAAACCCTCAAGGAAATTACTCTCCCAGACCTCTTAATAGTAATTTCCAGCAGCAGAGGCAAAGGGACTATAGAGGTGACCCTAGGGATAACTTTCAGAGGCCCTGGGAATATAGGGGAGATTTTAGGGATCATCCATCTGCCCCACGTGTCTATATTCCCGGGGGGAGGGAGATTCCTTTGCATAACAGATTCACTCCCCTTTCCTATCATCAGGATGGTTTCAATGAGGACAATCACGTTGTTGTTAGACACCCTAACCAATATGATGATTATCCTAATCATCCTAGGAATGATTATCAGGACTCACTTCAGAACTTTTCAGAAGGGAGTCAGTCTCATTTTTTTTCCCAGGAACAACAACAGAGTAAAAAGAGGATACGAAGAACGAGAGGCACCAGAGGGGGGAGGAGGATCCGGTCCAAAGAAAAGAAAGCAGTAAACATTAGTGGTATGTTTAATTTGAGTACAGTCCAACTTTCTGCGGGGGGAACAAAAAGTCAAGGCCTTAAGTTTGCCCCCCCACACAGATTGAACAAATTTGAGACATTTATTGATGTACACAAGTTCATACGAAAGATGAACATTAAGAGACATTTTATTTTCAATCCAATCGGCAATCAAAGTCATATACCTTCTGTTAATAGGCCTTCAATCACAACTGGTGGTGTGGTTAATTTAGCACCCCCGGTTGATTCTAACCATGTAATTAATGTCCCCATCAGACATACTAACTTGTCTAATGCCTCATTATTTATTCCCCCAGGTCCTATTGCTCCCTCCATACAAGTTTTTAAAGAAATGGTTATCAAGGATCTAATTGCACTCAAATGCCCTAGGAACCAATAAAGTGATTTTCACCATCACCTAACAAAAATCTGCGAACGGAATGACATCGTCATACGTCCTGCGGATAAAGGTGGAGGGGTTGTTATTTTAGATAAAAATCACTATCTGGAAGAAATGACTAGACTTCTTTCCGATCGTGATACATATCTGCCTTTGGCCTCAAACCCTACAATCAAATTCAAAAAAGAACTTCAGGCATTGATTGATAAGGGTTTTGAGCAAGGCATTCTTAATAAAAAAAGAAAAAGCATACCTGATTCCCTCTGCCCCGAGGGTCCCAGTTATGTACTTCTTGCCCAAAATACATAAAAGCCTTTCCAAACCTCCAGGTCGCCCGATCATTAGTGGCATAGATTCGGTCACGTGTAGGATTGGCAGGTATGTAGACAATTTCCTTCAGCCCCTAGTGACTGCAACCCCAGCGTATTTGAGAGATACCACTCAGGTCATTAACCTTTTGGAGGGATGTGAGTGGAGAGAGAGCTAAATTCTTGCTACGGCAGACGTGGCCTCTCTATACACCATCATTTCCTACCAGCAGGGGCTTGAGGCGGTAAGTTACTATCTAGATCAAGATTCTTCTCTACCCCAGCCTCAAAAAGAATTTATTTTATCACTTTTAAGTTTTGCAACATGCCATAATTATTTTTGGTTTGGTGGTGATTTTTTTCTGCAGATTCGTGGCGTGGCCATGGGCGCCAAATTTGCGCCCAATCTGGCCAATTTATTTATGGCCAGATGGGAGATGAAGGTCATTGATAGCAATCCCCCCAAAGAGCTATGTCTATGGAGAAGGTACATAGATGATGTTCTTCTCCTGTGGGATGGTGATCAAGCTTCCCTTGAAAGTTTTTTTGCACAACTGAATCGGAATGATAGGGGTATATCCCTTCAATTGGAAATCAGTTGTTCTGAGATTCATTTCCTTGACCTCAACAGCTTGGTCAAGAATGGTCGCCTTACTACTAATACACATTTTAAGGCGACCGATTGAAACGCCTACATCTCACTCCCTAGCTGTCATCATCCGGCTTGGCTAAGGGCTGTTCCTCAGGGCCAATTTCAGTGTATAAGGCGCAATTGCACTGATATTTCAGAATACCATCGGCAAGCCTATATACTGAAACAACATTTTCTAGATAAAGGCTATTCTGAAAGTGATATTGATACCACCATAATCCAGGTTGCTAATATGGATAGGGCCCTTATGTTACATAGGGAAGTGGAACCTAGTCCTGTACCTGACAACAAGTTTGGATGGTCCATGATCACTGGCTATTCAAATCAACATTTTTCTGTTAAAAAAATCTTCCAGAAACACTGGAATATACTTAAAAATGACAAAGTTCTTGGGGCGGTACTTCCTGATAGACCAGTAATGATATACAGGGGTGCTCCTTCATTGTAAAACAGTGTTGCTACAAACGTTATAGATCCCCCTAAAACCATCTCTTTTTTTCATACTATGAAGGGTTTTTTTTCCCTGCCGTAAATGCAGTATCTGCCAAATTAACTCCTTTATGGGGAGGAAATGTGAGACTTTTCAATCTACAGTCATGAATAAGATATACGACATTCAGTCATTTATCACATGTTCTACTCAGTATGTCGTCTATCTTATCCAGTGTCCATACCCTAGACAGTATATTGGACGAACGAAACGTGGACTACATGTACGCCTATCAGAACATGTGGCTAACATAAAGCGAGGTTTCACCAAACACAACTTGTCTAGACATTACGCCAAACATCACAATAAAAAATTGAAGGGTACTCTTTTTCTAGCCTTTGATAAGATACACCCCAACTGGAGAGGTACAAATAAAGTTAGATCCATTTCTAGACTTGAGACTAAGTGGATCTTCATTATGAAATCTTTTGTTCCTTTTGGATTAAATGTTGATTGGGACATTAATTGTTTTATAAATAATTCCTAATTTTTTAATTTTATTAGTTCATACCCTTTTTTAATTTTTATTCAATTTTATTTAATATTATATGTGGATAATTATTCACATCAATATGTACTTCAGTGTTCTAAGATTGTATTTATTATTCGTATTAGAGCTTTTATATACGGCTGAAGTATTAATTTTTAATCTATTTGCGGTATCTGACGTCTGTTGCATCCCTTCATGGTTTGTTTTTGCCATCCGAGTATTTACTAACCAGTATACTTTTTTGCCACATGATGGCGCTACCCTTTTCCTCCACTCTACAGATTGATTCTAGCTTCTTAATGTGCATTGACGGCCAGCAATCAAGATGGCTGAACCGTCTTCATTGCATTAACTAAATTGCCATCAGTTAAGATGGCGCTTGTAGCGTATATAATGCCCATACGTGATGACGCTCCAGCTTGGCCAATCCCCAGACGATGTCCTATCGTGACGAAACGCGTAGGGAGGAGCCTACGACATCATCACGTTGTTCTCGAACGGGCTATATGCAAACCTAGGAAGTGGAGGTTACAGACAGAGACGCCGGAGTTTTTTTATGCTGCATTACTCCGCTGCCCTTTAATACTGCAATCCTGTAAGTGTATTTTTATACTCAATAAATCCTTTTGGACGTATTACACTATGGAATGCTTTTGTTTTATATCCCTGGGAATCCTCTGCTGCTAGCTGTTGCTGTGCGATATGGTTGTTGGGAGACCGATTTCCCTGTGCTGGGCGAGACTGCCATAATAGCAGTCATCGCCGTCCGGTAAGTGCATTTGATTTTCCACCCTGTGTGTGACAAGACACTGAAGAATTTCTTCGTTTGCTCTTCTTGGCACTTTTATGGTTGCTCACATTTTTTGGTCACTTTTTTCATAACTGTTTTCTTTTGTGGGTTCTCCTTTACACACCTTATTATGTATTTGTCACTCATCTGTTGTATTACTTAAGGTTTATATATACAGCATTTTTTTCACTTATTGATATTTTGATTCGATTTTGTGTTTTTCCACATTCATACAGATATTCATTTTTTATTAATTTGCACGTGAGTTTATTAATTCGTTTTGCTCAATTATCATTATTTGATGCTGATGAGACTATGCCTAATAGGTCGTACACACGGTCGGACTTTGTTCGGACATTCCGACAACAAAATCCTAGGATTTTTTCCGACGGATGTTGGCTCAAACTTGTCTTGCATACACACGGTCACACAAAGTTGTCGGAAAATCCAATCGTTCTAAACGCGGTGACGTAAAACACGTACGTCGGGACTATAAACGGGGCAGTGGCCAATAGCTTTCATCTCTTTATTTATTCTGAACATGCGTGGCACTTTGTCCGTCGGATTGTGTACACACGATTTGTGTACACCCACTTCAATATCCTTTCCTCCTCCTTCCCATAACCCCTCCCTATCCTTCTTAATCCCCCACTCCCTCTGGAGTTCAGATTGTATTGTACAAATGTATTTGTTACTGTCGGTTCTCAATGCTCCAGTCAGAACATCGAACTTTCTGTACAAATGTACACTATGTTCTTTATATGAAAAAGTAACTAAAGAAATATTGAAATTTCATCAGCAACAACTTGATGCTTATGTAGCAATAACTCTCGGTGGAGCTGCTGGTTTAAGCGGGCTTGTTCCCTTCACTCTCGACACCTCTGTTTCACCTGCACCGGGTCTAGGGTTCTGTTGAGTTTACCTCCGGACGATATAAGCACCAAACACTTGAGTAGGTTTTCCAATGCTTTAATAAACGAACAAGGGAAGTAGCAGGAGAGAGGTAGAAGGAAAGCTGCAGGGAAGCTCAAATACCTTTCCTTAGTATTCTTTAGAACAGTTCTCTGGGATTGATCACTTGTGGTTGAAACACTCCCCTTGTGGGATTCAATCTTTGCCCGCCTGGATAGACCTCTCTCACTTGTCTAGCAGCCAGCACATAGCACGAACTCAAGTCTCTGCCACAGACTTGTTTGAAGCAAACCCCGTACGATCCTCTGCCACAGGATGTATTGATTTGTAGTGAATTGTCAGACACAGTACTTGAACCTTTAAGCCAACCCGGCAGTACTATACTGTAAGATTACTTCGGAATGCGTCCTCCAAAGGAGTCACCAGGCCTCTCTCCAGACCAGCACTCTGCATGACCCTTCCATGACGGGTCCTCCCCTGGGATCTCCTCGGCTGTCCAGCTTCTTCCCTCAGGACAGACAGCTCAGGACCATTCCTCTGCTTCTGGGCCCACCCACACACCGCAGCGACGCGAGCCTCCGGATCGGAGAACCACGAGGTGGTACTCTTAGTGCAAACCTGTCGGCCAGGAGGGCCAGCAGGTGGCTGAAAACGAACCCTAAAACATGGCGTCTCTCCCATAGATACCCTCTCCCAAAATGCAACTCGGAGGACCACCTCCACCGAGTTATCTCTGGGATAGAGGAGCACTCATCCACTTCAACACGTTGCTTTTCCAACACCAGCCGATGGTGACAACGACACCCACCAGCACAATGTGGAAACTACACGCAACGTCAGCCAAGCTGGAACAGAGGCAAATCTAACTTCCACTAATAAGCGACCCACTAAATTTACCTATCAGCGGTAGATAAAAATCTACCAGCACTACACTTATATATATGATATAGCAATCATCCTGTTATCCTGAGACCCCTACTTGTCTCAACAGATTTCATGTGATTGTCTAATTCTACAGGAGAATTGGAAGAACATAGATATCTGCGCAATCATATAGCAGGCAAGAAGAGAAAATACCCATCAGAAATCTACATACATATAAAGTTATTCATACATTTAGTACAAATAATACTTCCAATTGGCAATACTCACTGCATTTTCACCATGGTTTCCCTGATACACATAGATTACTCAGATATATGAGAAAATGGGCCCAAAAGAGCAAAACCCCAAATAAAAAGGGATAGGAAAGGGAGGGGGAATGAAAAAGATGGGCTACGCAGTTTCTCATAGTTACTAAAATGATCCAGTCCTCCTTTACTTGCAGTATGTGATGCCATGTACCCCATCCCAAATCCGGTCCACTGGCCACTAAAGCCAGCAAGTCTTCCTAAGCCTCCATACAATAGTCCCAGGCATGTGCTTCCATGCTAGTCTACCATTTCCAGTGCTTGACCTCCACATACCTTGAATGCACATGAACACTGGACCATGACACATATGCATGGTGTCTGCTGGGAAGACATTCTCACTTGGAATGTGAAATCAATTTTTTTTCCTATAAAAATAACAAATATGTTATACTGACCTGCTCTGTTGCAGTGGATTTTCACTCCCTCCCTCCTGTTCAGTACCTCCGCAGAAAGCAGTCTGCTATGTGGCACTCGAGCCGAATCACAGCTCCCTGTGTCCATTCAGATGCGGAGCCCCGACCCAAATCCGCACCTATCTCTGCTGATTGGCTAGCTGACTTTGATTGACAGCATCGGCAGCCAATGATGCCGCTGCTGTGTCTCAGCCAATCAGGAGGGAGAATCTCAGATGACAATCGCTGGACAGAAAGGGACCTCAGGTAAGTGTTAGGGGGGCTGCTGCACACAGGTTTTTTTTAGCTTAATGCATAGCATGCATTAGGATAAAAAACCTTCTGACTTTACAATCCCTTTAAGAAAGGGGAATCCTGTCCCCTCCTGAACCATACCAGACCACATGCCCTCCACATGGGGTGGGTGTAAACCCGGGCTGGTGGTTGTGGGGGACTGGGGGCGGGGGGCTTATCAGAATCTGGAAGCCCATTTTAACAAGGGGCCCCCAGAACCTGCCCCTAATGTGAATGAGTATCAGGTACATAGTACTCCTACCTATTCACCAAAAAAGTGTACAAAAAGTAATAAACACAAGAGACAATTTTTGACAATTCCTTAAATTTAAAAATAATATAGTGTCCCGCCCGCTGATCTGAAAAAGATAAAAAAAACACTCCAGTCGAATGCCTCCTCTGGGCTGTGATATTTCTTATAAAGGTAATGGACGGGACCACCTGAGTATGTCACCCGTGGCCCCGCCGCTTCTGACATCACAGACCCAGCATGCACCAGTCTGTAATGTCATAAGGGGTGAGGCCACTGGGTGATGAGGCCATGTGGCTCCGCTCCTTACGTATATATAAAATGTCAAAGTGCAGAGCAGGCATTCACCTGGAGCCCTCTGAGGAGGCAGAGCGTTTTTGGTTCTTTTTATTTTTTGGGTCGGCGTGTGGCGTGATTGACGATGGATTTACATCAAGGGACACTTGTATTTTTTTTAATAAAGGAATTGTCAAAAACTGTCTCTTGTGTTTATTACTTTTGAACACTTTTTTGGTGAATGGTAGGGGATACTCATTCACATGGGGGGCGGGATCTGGGGGCCCCCATGTTAAAGGGGGCTTCTAGATTATGATAAGCTCCCTGCCTGCAGACCCCCACAACCACCAGCCATGGTTTTAGGGTTGAGGCCCTTGTCCCCATCAACATTTGGGCAGAGCCCCCCGCCCCAAAGCACCCACCCCCCCATGTTGAGGGCATGTGGCCTGGTATGATTTGGGGGAGTCCCTCGCTCATCAGCCCAAAAGAATCCCACGCCATTTTTTTTTTTCATTTTTTGCTTTACATTCATCTATCAGTGGGGAAGCCCACTGACAGATGATGACCCATGTTTGTTAAGGATGCGGGCAGCTGGTTTTCTGCCCACTGCTTAACAACCAGCTATTTCTTCACACAAAATTTGAATCTGTCAATCGTTTCTCAACCGATCCGAATTCAAATTGTTCTGAAAAGTTGGAATTCGTTAGAAAATTAATAAACAAAACAAATTTTTATGGATTTTATGAAATGTGTTAGTATTTGTTACTATTTAATTCTGAGATTTGGATACATCCAAATCTTTGAATGACCAAAAATTTGTCTGAATGTGTATTTGGATTGAAACAAATTGCACATGTCTAGTTCTGGGCTCCATCCAGCAGGCAGAGGAGGTCTCTGTCCAGGAGTACAGATGGAAGCCATAGCAGCAAGTGGCAGCCAAGTTTATGGATGAAGGTACTGAGGGGAACTCAAGGCCAAACATCATAAGATGATAAAAAGAGAACATTAAATCTGTTGCCAAAACTTGACCCACTGAATTCTTAAAGTGGATGTCAGGGCAAAAAACAAACAAAAAAAACACATGCAGGACATCTCTGCAATACATGCACATTTCTCTACGTTTTACTCCTATAAAAACCCAATAGTAAATCACCTGTTGATTCCGTTTTACTTCTAGTTGGTGCGTCTACCATCTGACCCATAAAATTGTCCTGCAAGACATTAAGGAACTGGCGAGCCTTAAATGAATGTGCGGTTCCCTCCGCCCAGTCTATGTCTGGATAATTAAAATCCCCCATTATGATAACACTTCCCATCCTTGCTGCTAATCTAAATTGTGATAGGAGGTCCATCTCCCCCTCCTCCCTACGGTTAGGGGGCCTATAGCATACTCCCAGTATTATTTTCCCCTTAGCTTCATCCCTTTGGAGCTCTACCCATATAGATTCTACCTCCTCTCTCAGTGATGTCATCTCTCACATTCACTTGTACATTATTCTTGATATATAGGCATACCCCTCCCCCTTTTTTACCCTCTCTATCCTTGCAGTAAAGGGTATACCCTTGAATGTTTGCCAGCCAATCATGAGAGCTGTTGAACCAGGTCTCTGAAATTCCCACAAAATCCAAATCCTCCTCGTACAACAGTATCTCTAGTTCACCCATCTTGTCCACCATGCTCCTGGCATTGGTGAACATGCCACATAGTTTAGACCGGTCGCATATTGTCCTCATGTTGGGTGTTTCGAGATTGCAACTAGGACTTGCTACTATACTTACCTTGTGTTTTTGTGCTTTGGTCAACCTACCACTAATGCGCCCAATACTAACCTCTGGAATATCTTACGCGCTGACTATCTCTACCTCTGGACCCTCCCCCCATTGCCTAGTTTAAAAACCCCTCTAACTTTTTGGCCATCTTCATTCCCAGCAGATCTGCACCCTCCTCATTTAGGTGCAGTCTGTCTCTTCTATAGTACCGGTTATCGACTGAGAAGTCGGCCCAGTCCTCCAGGAACCCAAACCCCTCCTTACTACACCAGCTCTTCAGCCACTTGTTTACTTCCCTAATCTCCCTCTGCCTTTCTGGTGTGGCTCGATGTACTGGTAGTATTCCTGAGAACACTACCTTGGAGGTTCTTTTCCTCAATTTAGCTCCTAAGTCCCTAAAATCTTTCTTTAGGACACTCCATCTGCCTCTGACTTTGTCATTGGTGCCAACGTGCACCATGACAGCTGGGTCTTCCCCAGCCCCTCCCAGTAATCTGTCCACAAGATCTGTGATGTGCCAAACCCAAGCGTCCGGTAGACAACATACTGTTTGGCGCTTCAGGTTTTGGTTACAGATTGCCCTCTCTGTCCTTCTAAGAATTGAGTCCCCTACCACCAGAATCTGTCTTTCCTTTCCCTTCGCTTCCCCCCCACTCTCACTGGAGGAGTTCTTCCCACGGCAGCTAGGAGAGTCCCTCAGCTCCAGCAGTGCTGCTCCCTGACTGGTTTCACCAATGTCACTCAATGGAGTGTACTTATTGGGATGCTCCAGTCCTGGATCGGCCTCTCTGGCACTTCCCCCTCTACCCTTCCTGACTGTCACCCATCTACTATTTGCTAGTGCCTGCACCTCTTTGTCTCCACCCGCCTCTGTGCTGGCCCCTGCCGGTGCCTGCCGTGTACGTTCCTGGCTCTCCTTTTGTATGGAGGGACTTCTCAGTGCCGACAGTTGCTTCCCCAGATTCAGAACCTGGGCTTCCAGGGAAACAATGTGCTTACATTTTGCACAGCAATATTCGCCCTCGATCGGATGATCAAGGAATGCATACATGCAGCAAGATGTACAAAGAGTCGCCTCTCCACACCCGCCGGGCATCGTACCTATTAAATTTAGTGAGCATTGGGGATTATACCCTGTCCAAATTACCTAACAGCTAGCTTCCTGGCACTAATACTCAAGACAATATGCAGGTACTCAAAGACCTACGTGCACTCGCAGGACAATTGCAGATCTATGTGCACTTGCAGACCTACGTGCACTCGCAGGCCACTCGCAGACCTACGTGCACTCGCAGACCACTCGCAGACCTACGTGCACTCGCAGGCCACTCGCAGACCTACGTGCACTCGCAGGCCACTCGCAGACCTACGTGCAATCGTAGGCCACTCGCAGATCTACGTGCACTTGCAGGCCACTCACAGACCTACATGCACTCGCAGACCACTCGCAGACCACTCGCAGACCTACGTGCACTCGCAGATCTAAGTGCACTCGCAGTCCTATGTGCACTCGCAGACCTACGTGCACTCGCAGACCTACGTGCACTCACAGACCTACGTGCACTCGCAATACACAAGTATACAGTACACAATACACAAGTACTAACGATCCACATACACTACTCAGACAACACTCAGGTACTCACACTACATAGGTACTATGGCCCCTGTTATAACCTCCTGTTTTCAACTCTGGTTTTAACTCACCACTTAGACTGGTTCCACTTGCACAGAGTTCCAACAGCCTCACAAATTAGCAGGCTCACTATGAGTCCTACACCAGGTTACATAGGCCTCAAGCACCTGTGAGCAATTAACCACTCCCCTTAATTGGTAGTCTGAAGAAACCAAAAAAAAAAAAGCTATTTGAAAAGTGGCAGAAAAAGGTGATTGAAAAGCTAAAAGGAAAAGCCCCAAAAATGCAACCCAGCAATCAAAAAGCAAGACTTGTTCACTCTTCACTCAAGGCCCCCCTCTGGTTTTAGCTCACCACTTAGACTGGTTCCACTTGCACAGAGTTCCAACAGCCTCACAAATGAGCAGTGAGGCTGTATTCTTCTACATATTTTTGGTTAAAAAAAATCGCAATAGGCGTACATAGATTGGTTTGCGCAAAAGTTATCACATCTACAAAATAGGGAATAGATTTATGGCATTTTTATTAATCATTTTTTTTATAGGACGGTCACCAAGTTCCGCGCAACTAGACTTGAAGTTCCAACTTGTAATTGCAAAGCGCATGCGCGCATCCCGTGTCCCCATGACCACAATACGCCGATTTTTAATCCGCTGATTCTACTTCATTGTGAAAAATAAAAAACATACATCACGATGCATAAGACAAATTTTTGTGGTGAGTGTGGTTTCAAAGGAGTGGATCACAATCATGATTGGTGTGGTGGAAGGAAGTTTCAATTATATAGGAAGATCATTCACTTAACGCTATCTGAAACACAGTGCTTTGTATGGACTTTCTGCATCATTATTATTTTTGATATCTTCATTCCACTCTTTATTTTTTATTTATGTTTTTACTTTCACTGTTGTAGTGTTAATACACTTGAAATCATTATTATGGACACTTAAAAGTTGTATTGTTCACTGTTATGACACATTGATATAATAGATTGGGTGTCACTGAACTGATGTGAACACCACGCCACTATTTTTCTCATGTAAAAATATTTTTCTTGAATCATTTTTTTATTGGTAATGACGGCGATCTGCAATTTTTATCATGACTACGACATTGCGGCGGACTGATCGGACACTTTTGACACTATTTTGGGACCATTGGCGTTTATACAGTGATCAGTGCTATAAAAATGCACTGATTACTGTGTAAATGTCACTGGTAGGGAAGGGGTTAAACGCTAGGGGGTGATCAAGAGGTTAACTGTGTTCCCTCAGCATGTTTTAACTGTAGGGGGATGGGCTCACTAGAACATGACAGAGATCATTGCTCCGATCACTGGGAGCAGTAGATCCCTGTCATGTTGCTAGGCAGAACAGGGAAATACCTTGTTTACATCTCTCCGTTCTGCCTCTCCATGCCATGATCGCGGGCCACCGGCAGACATCGAGTCTGCGGGACCCGCGGGGATGCTCCTGTGTCACGTGGCAGGTGAGCACGTGCACCACCAGCTGCGTGCGCATGCCCGGCCCATTGTTTTGCGCACCCTGCCACTTTGCGGACGTATATATGCATGAGCCGGTCTGAAAGTTGTTAATAACAAACATGTTATACGTATTTGCTCTGTGTAATGGTTTTGCACAGAACAACCCTGCTCCTCTTCTTTTTGGGCCCCCTCCTGGTGGTCCTGGATCCTCCCCTCCACCCCCAATAGCCAATGGCTTCCATTGCTGTGTGAGCCAATGAAGATTCTGCCTTTAGAACCACTTTAATTCCTGTTGTGGGCTGACAACACACATCACTTTGTCATCACCCCCTATCCTATTCTCCACAACAAGGAGACTAGCAACTCTGTAGACCCAAGATAAGAACTAGGAGGGCTAATTAGACTGTGCTGAGATAACACAGGATCATGATCAACGGGTTTTTTTGTGCTTATTAAACAGATATTACAAAATGTTTCCAGTGTCATGTTTAACAGACCAAAAAGTAGCAAAGCAATATCAGGGTTTTCCAGCAATTTAAACTGAAACTCCCCATTATCACAATTCTGCCTTTAACAAATTTCTTGTGCTTTTCTTTTCACTCTTTATTGTGTCCTCATGGCACCAACAATTATTTTTTACTTTTTCACACTTGCCAAAGGACAGTCTCTACATATAGGAGTTCAACTATGTGATAGATAAATATATTTTATTATATTTTCCTTTAAGCCTAGTACACACAGGCCAAAAGTAGGGCGACATAGACCAGTCCAATAAAAAACGGCCAGCAGAGGGGCGTGTCCTGGCTGCCAAGTGACATGGCCACTTGACTCCCAGCTCCTCAGCTTCCCAGGGTGACAGACGTGGCTCACATCACCTCAGCTTGCCGATTTCCCCTCTGCTAGTGAGGGGAAGACTCCTGCATGAAAGCGGAGTATGACCCGAAGGAATCCACAGATACAGAGTCTCCGCCGCCTAACGGACTATTTCATGAAGCTGCAGCACACGGCCAGCCAAGGTGGTGCCATGGGAAGCGACCGATATCCCTCTCCACAGCCTCTCTCCAGTGACCCTCTGGCAGACCCAGGATTTGACATGGAGGAATCAGCACAGAAGACCACCTTCTCCCCCTCATCTGAGTGAGGTAAGAGGGCTGCTGAATCCCCAGCATCTTCCCCTACTAAGCTACCCTCTACTAAAAAGCAGTTCTGGGCCCCTCTCCTTGCACTCCCTGGCCATAAGGAGAATTCCCCAGACACATTATCTGCCTTCCCTGCAGATGTCCCAGCCACTGAGGCAACCCTTAAAGCCATGCTGCTATCCCTCCAGATGGGGCTACACACTGAACTTAGATCCTCATTTAACCATTTATCTACCAGAGCAGCTGTTCTGGAGGAAAAACCGCTTCAGGTGAAACAACAAATATCATGGTGGCAGCTCACAATGAGGTGGTTGATGTGAATGAGGGACAGGCCGAGACAATCTGCAAGCTCCAACTAAAAGTGGCAGATTTGGAGGATAGATCCCGCAACAACAATATAACAATTTGGGGGATCCCGGAAACGCTCAAAAATCAAGAGATTATTTCATATCTGAAACTGCTATTCCTCAAATTGCTGCCTGATCTATCACCTAGAGATCTCCTCATGGACCACGCCCACAGAATACCAAAACCAGCGTATGTCCCTGACACAGTGCCCAGGGATGTCCTGACCCGTGTCCATTATTATCATATAAAGCCGCCAGGAATGCACACTTCCTTCTCCATATGCAGGAGTGTTACTCTATCAGGGCCTCTCAGCAGCCACTGCGCAAGAAAGGAGGGAATTTTCCCCTGTCACTAAGGTCCTACAAGCTAACAAAATGACTTACAAATGGGGCTTCCCAAACAAGTTACTAGTTACTCATCAAAGTCAACAAGTGGCTATTACTTCTCAAAAAGAGGGTTTCAAGCAGCTCACAACTGGGGTCTTGTCCCTACCCCCTCCTCAAATGATGCCCGCTACAACATATCACAGAAACCACATCAACACTGGAAACCTCCTGATCACAAAACCCAAAGATCATCTCCGCCCCTAGATTTTAATCTAAGTCTACAGTTGGGCTTACTTCCATAGGAGACTCACACTGCTTAACCAGTTACCGACTGCCGCATGCCAATATACGTCGGCACAATGGCAGCGGTGGGCAAATGGGCATATCTGTACGTCCCCTTTAAGAGCCGGGGATAGCAGGCGCACGCATGCTGCCGTGTACAGCGTGACTGTGCCCGCGGGACTGGCGGACTTGATGTCTGCTGGTCTCCTGGTGACCATGGCACGGAGCCTCAGAATGGAGAAGTGCCTATGTAAACAAGGCATTTCCCCGTTCCGGCTTCTGTCATGACAAAGATCACTGCTCTCTGTCATTGAGAGCAGGGATTGCTGACATGTGACTTGAAGCCCATCCCCCCACAGTGGAAATCACTCCTAGGACACACTTAACCCCTTCATTGCCCCCTAGTGGTTAACCCCTTCACTGCCAGTGTCATTTACACAGTAATCAATGCATTTTTATAGCACTGATCGCTGTATAAATGCCAATGGTCCCAAAATAGTGTCAAACATGTCCGATGTGTCCGCCATAATGTCGTAGTCCTGATAAAAATCACAGATTGCCGCCATTACTAATAAAAACTTTTGCGCAAACCAATCAATTTATGCTTATTGCGATTTTTTTACCAAAAATATGTAGAATACATATCGGCCTAAACTGAGGAAATTTTTTATTATATATTTTCGGGGGGATATTTATTATAGCAAAAGTAAAAAATAATGCGTTTTTTTCAAAATTGTCACTCTTTTTTTGTTTATAGTGCAAAAAATCAAATACCACCAAAAGAAAGCTCTATTTGTGGAAAAAAATTTGGTCCATTTTGTTTGGGTGCAACATCGCACGACCGTGCAATTGTCAGTTAAAGTGACGCAGTGGCGAATTGCAAAAAGTGCTCTGGTCAGGAAGGGGGTAAAATCTTCCGTGGCTGAAGTGGTTAAGGTCACCCTGGAAGCCTGGCCTTCCCAGACCTGTTATTTATCATTGCCTGAATTACTAATTTAGAACATATACTTCAGTGTGTTACACTCTGTTTTTTCTAGGATAGTGAAGCGTTCAAGTGTTATTGATTTTGTCTTTGGTATCTTACGTGGATATTCATTCCTTGGTGCCCTTAAGGCTCCTTCTCTGGGCCTGGTGAGCAACGCCCATATCCAATCACAATGCCACTCAATATCACTACTATAAATGTAAAGGGACTTAATAGTCCCTTCAAATGCTCTAGACTATGGAGGGAAGCAATCTCACAAAAATCTGACATATTATATGTGTGCAAGAGACACATTTTGCCCACGCTAAAGCTTCCACCTGCCAAAACAGACTCTTTCCCCATCCATTCTTTACCAATGCACCTAAAAAAGACCAGAGGAGTTATGATTGATTTTTGTAGTTCAGTAGCATTCCAGCTTCACCACTAATGCCACGTACACACGAGCAAACTTTTCGACCAGACTGGTCCAACGAACCAAGTCCCGCAGACAATTAGACCATGTGTGGGCTTCATCGGACCTGCAGCGGACTTTTTCGGTGGGAAATCTGACAGACTTTAGATTTGGAACATGTTTCAAATCTTTACGTCGGAACTCCACCGGACCCAGTTCCTATCGAAAAGTCCGCTCGTCTGTATGCTAGTCCG
This sequence comes from Aquarana catesbeiana, assembly GCF_042186555.1. Lineage (NCBI taxonomy): Eukaryota > Metazoa > Chordata > Amphibia > Anura > Ranidae > Aquarana > Aquarana catesbeiana. The sequence goes on along the minus strand of NC_133324.1, from coordinate 8,915,232 downwards.
ACGGACGAAAACTGATGCTAGGGCAGCTTTTGGCTACTGGCTATCAACTACCTTATTTTAGTCTGGTCGTACGTCATCACGTACAAATCCGTCGGGCTTTGGTATGATCGTGTGTAGGCAAGTCCGTTTGTTCAGAAAGTCCGTCGGAAGTCTGCAGAAAGTCCGTCGGGTAGACCGTCGGACCAGTCCGGTCGAAAAGTCGCCCGTGTGTACGCTGCATTAGACATTAACCCAATGGGTAGATATTCAATTGTATCTGCCTCTATGAATAACTCCCCTCTAGTGATAGCTAACATCTATGCTCCCAACACTAAGCACAGACATTTCTTTTAAACCGTCATGGTCAAACTGCAACCATTCCCCAAAGAACAATTAATCTCATGTGGGGACTTCAATGACATTCCCTGATACGTCCTTGGACTATTCCAGTCCCCTCAGGAAGAGATACACAGCTCTCTCCTCCCTGATCCTGTCTGAAGCCATGGCATTGCTTACACGGCCCAGAGAGGGACTATACATTCTATTCTGCAGCTAAAAAGTCCTATTCCAGGACTGACCTCTTCCTGGTACATAAAACTGTTCTCCATCCCAAGGGCTACCATAGGCCTAATCATTTGGTCAGACCATGCCCCTGTAACCATCACACTTGAATACGGTCCTAAGACTCCTCGAAGATCTACTTGGCGCATGAATGCTGCCAATCTTTCTAAACCAGAGTACCAGGAACAGATCAAGAAAGAATTAGAATCATTCTTTGCTCTCAATCTAGGAACTGTCTCTAGTGAAGCAATCTTTGGGAATGCACACAAAGCCTATATTAGAGGCCTCTTCCTTAAGCTGGGCGCCCATGAGAAGCGCAAACGGTCAGAGCAAATTAACTCCTTCCTACAACAAATTAGACAATTTGAACTGATTAATAAACAAAATCCTGATTATTCCCACACATGAGCTCTACGTAAATTAAGAGAGGATCTCCGTACTTACCTATACTCAACATTTGACTATCATATCAAGAGACTCCACCTCATTTGGTATGCCCACAGCAATAAACCTGGAGCGCTACTAGCCCTTGCCCGTCACTGGAAAAACAGTTCTCCCCCCCACCAACCAACATTTCCTGTCTATACTTACTCAGAATTCCCACATGGAATTTATGTATACTAAAGCTCACTTTTCCCTACCAAATTTTTTAGCTCACTGGGCCCCCTGGCTACAAGACCCGAGACGTAAGGTTATTATCACATGAAGCTAATATTAACTCTCACTTATACATCTCTTGACCTCACTCCCAGCAAAGACTTCTCTGTGCTTACTGGCCTTTGACAATAAAGCTCATCATCGGATTTCGGGGATGTAGTCGGTCTTTTCCTCCCAAACGATTATATCTTCCCATATTGCACCTTGCATTGGGGGAGAAAGAAGCTGACCACCTAACATTTGGAGGGACTATCATCCCTCTAGCCCTCAACTTGTAACTGATTTGTTATTTATGCCTAAGGTACCCACTTTCCAACATCAGTTGGGCAACACAGTCTATGTTATTACTAGAGTTTAAGTTATGTTACCAACCTTACTTATGCTTCACCTGATCTGCCCTCTCCAGAGCAGCCCAGTGCTGGGGTGGCTTATATCACCCTGCTTACTCTCAGTTATAGCGAAGTATATACCTATCATTCTATTTATTGTTACCTAAGCTATGTACCTAACTTTAACATCTCACTTATACAATGTATATCTACTGTCACTTGGAACTCCTCTAAAAAAAACAAGTCAATAAAACTCAAGTTTAAAAAAAAAAACTGGCAGACATTCAGGCCATGTGTAAGTCAGCCAGTCCAATAGAAGCCAGGTGCCGATCAGCCCCAAATTGGCCTCCGATCAACGCGCTCAGCCAATGGCTGAGAGTGCTGATTGGAGTGATCTGGCGGGGACTGTCCCCCTGTCAGAACACAAAAGCTCAGTGGGGAAGATCGCTGTACTAACAGATTTTTTTTCATTCAATCCAGCAGGTTGAATGAACATTTTTTTCAATGTACTAGGCTTAAAGGGGTTGTAAAGTTTCAAGGTTTTTCACCCTAATGAATTCTATGTACTAAGATGAAAAACCTTCTGTGATGCAGCTGCCCCCCAGAGCCCCCTTTTACTTACCTGAACCTGATCATAACAGCTTTGCGGACAAGCCTAGCAGCTCCAGTCATTGTCTCGGGTCCTCATTGGATAGATTGATAGCAGCGGGAGCCAATGGCTTCTGCTGCTGTCAATCATATCCAGTGACACAGCCGGTGGCAGGGCCGAGTCCTGCTGTCTGTGTCAATGGATGCAGTAGCAGGACTCGGGAGCGTGCCCACATGGGTAACTCCTGGGAGAGCGGCTCTCCGTGGGGGCACTCGCCGAGGAGGAGGGGCCAGGAGCACAGACGGGGACTCTAGAAAAGAATGTTCGGGGCCACTCTGTACAAAACCCTTGCACAGAGCAGGTAAGTATAACATATTTGTTATTTAAAAAAATAAAAAACAAACCTTTACAAATACTTTAAAGTGTAAGTAAACCCCCCTATCATTTTCAGCCAAGGAAGCTGCCATCTTTGCCTCTGTTTAATCTACAACTGCCATGTGATCAGTTATGACACCAGCCATTGGATGGTTTGACAGTTTGGTTGAGAGCACAACCAATGGGAATGTTACATTTCCGGCACATGCCGTAAATGAAACTGTTTTATGGATTTACTTCCGCTTTAGGTCTCCCCCAATGCACTAATGGAAATCCTATTGCTAGCTGTGAGACAACACAATACAATTTATTATTTCAGAAGTTCTGACCCCGAAGCTCATTGTGTTTGTATTGTTCTTCCTGCAGACAGTGAAAACTGCATGAAATGTCCTGATGATGAATGGCCAAATGAGAAGAAGGATCGGTGTGTTCCAAGAGTGGTGGAATTTCTCTCCTACACTGATGATCCCATTGTTGCAGTATTTTCAGCTGTCTCCATCCTCTGTTGTCTTCTGACTGGTTTAATATTGGGAATATTTATACATTACCAGGACACCCCCATTGTTAAAGCTAATAACCGGAACCTGAGCTATCTTCTCCTGGTCTCCATCATGCTGAGCTTCCTCTGTGTATTCTTGTTCCTCGGCCATCCAGTAGATGTGACCTGCATGCTACGTGTAACCTCTTTTGGTGTCATCTTCTCAGTTGCCGTCTCTTCTCTACTTGCCAAAAGTATCATGGTGTGTATTGCTTTTAAAGCCACAAAACCTGGGAGTAGCTGGAGGAAATGGATGGGAGCCAAACTGCCCAATTCAATCATTTGTGTCTTCTCATTGGTTCAAGTCATAATCTGTGTCACTTGGTTGTCTATTACTCCCCCCTTCCAGGATCAGGACACTCACTCTTATCAGGGGAAGATCATCATTCAGTGTAATGAAGGGTCAGTTATCGGCTTCTACTCTGTCCTGGGATATATGGGGCTTCTGGCAGCTGTGAGTTTCATTATCGCTTTTTTAGCCAGGACATTACCGGACAGTTTTAATGAGGCCAAGTACATCACCTTCAGCATGCTGGTTTTCTGCAGTGTCTGGATTGCCATGATCCCGGCCTATCTGAGCACCAGAGGGAAATACATGGTGGCTGTGAATGTTTTTGCTATAATAGCATCAAGTTCTGGACTTCTTGGCTGTATATTTTTCCCAAAATGTTTTATAATTCTGCTCAGACCTGACCTGAATATAAAAGCAGCTATTCACTAATATATATAGAGCAACACTGGGTTACCAGTAGTAATGGCATTATCTCTATTGTTGTTAATTTTAGTATTTTGCTAGTGTATTGAGAATGAACATTGTTAAATGTAAACCTTTAATACTTACCTTTCCTTTGGATGAGGAGTTACATTTTTGCTCTGGACACCGCTGGTATGAGACACTTTGGGTTTGTTGAAAATCTTGTCCCCTGCTGGGTGTAGTGGTTCCTCCCACCAGCCGTTACATCACTACAGAACAATGTAGTCACTTAGTGAGGAGGAACCACAGTGACCAGAGGGGGGGCAAAGTATCCAAATCATCCTAAAAATCTAGATGAGCCTTGCGAGCCACATACGGGTTAATGGCTTATCAAATAACGAAATAAAATCCAAGTGAAAAGAATCCAAGTGAAAAAACAGCTGCAAACACTAATCACGTTCCATAACCGTGCAATTAATATTAAAGAAATACAAATGTGTCTGCGCTAGAATTCAAATATCTAATAAGTGATTACAGTGAGTGTTAAATAGGTAAAATAATACAAAAAATAAAAAATTAAAAAATATTTTTAAATTAAAAATTAAAAACTGCACTTAAGCTGATCAATACAAATCAGAAATATCTCTTGGTAATTCAACCTTATAATACTAAAAGTGCGAAGTGCAATCTAAAATCCACAATATAAGTGCCAAATCAAAAGTGAAATATTCATAAAAGTCCTTATAATACAAAGGTGCACATCCAAAGAAATATAAATATAAGGTGCTCAAAATTAGTGTCCATAATAGTGAAGCTCATCCATCTTGTTCCTCCAAAAGTGTACCATAAAGCATGCCTTAGTGTCTTTCCGTGATCCCCCAAAAGCATATGCGCTCACCTTACAGTGTGTGACACAGTAATTAAACTCTGTCAAACACGCTTTGGAGCAACTCCTGTGCTCAAAGGAATCAACTTTGTAGACCTCCAATGCTCCCAGTCATGATATTATATGCAAGAAAAAAGGAAACTCCATAGCGCAATATTGTAGGATAATGAAGGATCTTTTATTGTGAACAGAAACTCTCCCCTCATAGGGGTACTCACATGCAGTGGGTGCGTAGGTGCACCATCCCATACAAGCATTGACAGAAACAGGCCGTCCGTAAGGTATAGCGTGCGGTGCGGTGTATGCCACAATCTCTCTCTCTCTCTCTCTGCTGACAGCTCCGTCCAGGCCCCTCCCCTACGCGTGTTCGGCACCGGGATCACGTGCCTTCATCAGGGGGATTTGATTGGACGGACGCTCTATGATGCATTTATAGTCACGGTGGCCATTTTGCCTTAGACCATGGACACAACTAGCAACAGGCTACAGTCATGTACATCCCTGGCGGCCATTTTCCCTTAGATTGCAGACGGAAACTATAACAGGCTACAACAATAATTATCCCCTGTTATCTATCGACCCCTATGATCATATATGAGCTATTCGTTATCTAAAGAGCGAAAACGTATGAATATAAACACAGAGAGCACGTAAATAAGATCAAATAAATATATCTAACCATAATTAAGATGTAATATGTGAAACCCCGGACCGGAGCCGTCATACATAGAGAACACCGCCGCGCACCTTATACACATAGATAGCCACAATTATTACAACAAAGACAAAGTTAATAAAACAAATAATGTCCTGAATAATAGAATTTTAATAGATATACAAGTAATAAAATAAAATAAAAATAAAAAATTATAAAACTAAAAAAGATAAAAGCCTCTATAAAAGGTAATACTAAAAATATATATACTTAATATATAAAATTGTAATGGTTAAAATTGCTGTGGGGGAGTATCAACAGCAAAATATAAATAAAAATAAAAAACCAAAAAAATCAGGGTGAATTACTGTGTACACAGAATTCATATTGAAATAGGAGATATAGAACAGGCGGGAGTATGGGACAGTATACTGACGGTATGGTGACACAGGCAGGAGTATGGGACAGTATACTGACAAAGCGACAAGGGTCAAAATACAGTGCATGTCCACCTATGTCCAATCCACAACGCATGTCCACATAAAATGCAATATTTAGACTAAAACCGTAAGAAGAAAAAACATAAAGGAAAACGCTATATTGGAGCTAACTGGCGGACCAGATATAGTTAATAATTACTGAGAAAGCATCTTAAATCAAAATCTCTATTTAGTCCACCAGGCACCAGAGAGCCAAGCTGGTGTATCCACCAGGATTCCCGTTTACTTATCTCTCTAATAAAATTCGAGCCTCTCCAGTGGCGTTTAGGTGCTTCAATACCCCAAAATTGCATACCAGTGGTGCTCTGATTATGCGCTCTTTTAAAGTGCACATATAGACTATGTTTATCTGACCCCTTACGAATACATCTCACGTGTTCCTCTATACGGTCTTTCAGAGCCCTAGTGGTGCGCCCTACGTAAATCAAATTGCATGGGCACTTTAAAGCATAAACGACCCCAATCGTATCGCAGGATATAAAGTCCCTAATAGTGTAAGATAAACCATTCATAGGATTTAAAAATTCTTTTACTCTTCTATTATTATCCGGAATCCTAACGCAGCTGTAGCACCTGCCACAGCCATAGAAACCTTTAACATCCCAAAACATTTTTGGTTTTAAGGGTGGTGGTTCCACTACGTTATGTACCAGTTTATCACGTAAATTGGGAGCTCTTTTGAAAACAATTTTAGGTTTATCTGGAAGCATATCCCTAAGGTGAATATCTTGCTTCAACACGCTCCAATATTTACATATAATCCTCCTTACTTCATTACTCTGCACAGAATAATCCAGAACGACGCTGATGCCATCATTAATATCCCTATCAGTTGACCTGGTGTTATCCCTTAATAAGTCATCCCTGTTAATGCGTCCAACTTCAAACAATTCTTTCTCCAAAAATTCCTTTCGATACCCCTTCTCCAAAAACATGTTGCTTAGCCTAATCGATTGGACCTCATAATCCTCAACCCTCGTGCAATTCCTTCGCATCCTAGTGAATTGACCTCTAGGAATGTTATTCAACCAGGGTTTGTGATGACAACTAGTAATCGGAATATAGGAATTACGGTCCGTGGTCTTAAAAAAGGATTTAGTGGTGATACCATCATTGGAATTGGAAATTTCTAAGTCTAAAAAGTGTATGCATTCTCTGCTAACATTCCAAGTAAGAGAAATATTACGATCATTACCATTCATGGAGTTTAATACCTCCATCAATGCCTCCATATCACCTTTCCAAATAATTAAAAGATCATCAATAAACCTCTTGTACAATAAAATACTTCCACAGTTATTACTTAAAATCCCCTCCTCTTCCCATTTGGCCATGTACAAATTTGCCACAATCGGGGCGAACTTAGCGCCCATAGCAACACCTTTCCTCTGTAGGTATATCTTACTGTCATACCAAAAAAAGTTGTGCCGCAAGCAAAAGTCCAAACATTTCAAAAGGAATATCGTAAAGCCCTCATCCACTGAGTCTTCTCTCTCCAAGGCCCATTTTACAGCATTTAAAGCGCCCTCATGGTTAATATTAGTGTACAATGAGGCTACATCACCTGTTGCCATAATCATGTTCTCATGTGCGGTACACTCATCAAGAAGTTGCAAGGTGTGTTTGGTGTCCTAAAGTGTCAGAAACCAGAGACACCCATCACTCTTCAAGAGAGGGAAGATTTCACTCACCACCTTCCCAGGAGATAAATATTAAAAAATGTTCTTTTATAAGCTGATTGTAATGTATTTTAGTGTCAGGGTCACTTTATTATATTGTATGTAGATGTTTCTGGCTATATTAATAAATGCATTTTGTTGTAATTTAGAACTCTGGACCTTATTTCTTTCCTTCTTCTTACCCCCTGTAAGGAGCTTTGAGGAAACCACTCACCCCTTTGAAACCTCTTCTAGCCACTATCACCAACCCCCTCTATTACCGGTATTGTAACCCTATTGAACAATACGAGCAAATATATTCACTTCAGACACTTGTACTTCAACAAAAGAGTAACAACAATTATAAACACTATAATCAGATAATCTTAGTTCTTTCTGGGTTTTTGTTTTTTTGTGTTGGTTTTTATTTGTTTGCTGAAAGAGCTAAACATTTTTTCCAAAAATGATTTTTTTTTTTTCAAAAGTTATTTTTTTTTCCAAAATTTTTTTTTTTTTCAAAAATGATTTTTTTTTCAAAATTATTATTATTTTTTTTAATTATTTTATTTTTTTTCTTGGGGTGGTCATAATGTTTTCGCTGATCATGGGGTTGTCAGCTTTTGTCACCTCCCACTCTATTTTTGAACATTTCGCCATTCATTCCTATGGGACCAATTTCAATGCAAAAATGACGATATTTCGTGAACCATTCGGCAAAACGTTCCACAAACTAATAGCACACCAATTAAATGACATTGAGGCCGGATTCACACTGGTATTTTTCAGCTTTTCACAAAGTTCCACAAGGTAATAGGACACCAATTAAATGACATTGAACATTTTGCCATTCATTCCTATGGGACCAATTTTACCTCAAAAATGACGATATTCCATGAACCATTTGGCGAAACATTCCACAAAGTAATAGCACACCAATTGGGAACAATCTGCAGGTTTCGGTATATTACTTGTCTATGTAGTGTAAAAGCTGTGGGAGGAGTTAGGGTGGTAAATTTGGCTATAATAAGAACACTTAACTAGAAAAGTTACAATTTCTGGGGAAATTGTGAAAAGTGTTCTTGCCTCTACAACTGGAGTGGGCGGAGTAACTGGATGGAGTGGCTTGAGTAAGTGTTGTGTGGTTGGAGTGGCTGGAGTAACTGTGAAAAGTGTTAAAAAGCTTAATATTTGAAAAAGTATAAATAGTAGTAAAAAAGTTGAAGAAGTCCCATCATTAGCTGAAAGAGCTGAACATTTTTTTCAAAAATGTTTTTTTTTCAAAAATTACTTTTTTTTTCTTATTGTTTTTTTTTTCAAAAATGTTTTTTTTTTTTAAATGATTTTTTTTCAAAAATGTTTTTTTTTCAATTTTTTTTTTTTCAAAAATGATTTTTTTTTTCAAAAATGATTTTTTTTCTTCAAACATAATTTTTTTTTTCAAAGATGATTTTTTTTTTCAAAAATGATTTTTTTTTCAAAAATGATTTTTTTTTTCAAATGATGTAAATGGGAATTTAGAAGAAAGGAATTATTGAAAGCATTGTATGGTGTGACGACAAATGTGTCCTTGTCCGTATAAATGAGACAAATGAAGAATGAATGCCCATATGAACTTGCAGATAGATTTAGCAGTGTGATGGAATAGGTGATGACTGGGAATCCCGGTTTTGAACGTGGTGGTTTGGTTGATAGGGCAATGTTATTAGAATCATGGGATGATGATGTCAGGGAAGACATTTTATCTGATCCTGGTGATTATAGTGATATTTTGTAGAGAGCGGATAATGTGTGGAGGAGAAGGTGCAGAGAGGACAGTCTTGCGGTTGAATTTTTAGAGTTGAGGGTCAGCCAAACAGAGATGATTGAGGACCATGGAGAGGAAGATCTTCTAACACTTCAGGTAGTTATAGGAGGCCAGAATCCAGAGGAAAGCCTAGTCATCAGCCTTGGGTGGCGTTTAGTGAAATGAGAAGTGAGAGAGATCGTTTGCAGAAGGAATTATATAAGATACAGGAAGAAATGATAAAAATAAAAGGGGGTCAAAGTATCAGCAGTAGGAAAGGAAAGTTCTGTGTCTCCCTCTACCAGTCATTGTTAGGGGTTCCGAGCCCCCCACACCCCTTCCTGCCGATTCTTAACTGATTTAACATTAGACTCCTGGGGGCGGCCCACTGTTGATGTAACATTAGGGGGAACTCGTGTGAATGCGGATGTTAGATAGGGGGGCAGCTATTCGTTTTAGTAAATCAGTTGTCCCAGGAAATGAGAAGATGACAATAACAGGTGTCACTGGATATCCCATTGAAGCCCCTTTTGGTGCTGAGATGTAAATCGGGGAAGAGAAGTGGGAGTGTGACGTTGTTTGTCAGAATCAGGACATAATTGGTTCTGATGTCTGTGTACAGCGGGGTCTGGTGGTTGATCTTACAAACATGAAGTTGTGGATGATGTCTGGAAATGACGGATTGGGTCATGTGTGGCATCCTCCCATGGAATTGGTAACAGCAGCAGTAAAGCCCGTTGGTGTGTTACATGGAGATCGGGACCCCTGTTGGGATAGTCCGATGGGTGAATTTGAAGACATAATGGCTAAACATAAACACGATTGTGGTAGGATGAATACAATGATTTTATTGGAAGGATCTGATCCGGCACCTCTCAATACCCAGTTCCAAAAGAGACCATTAAACCGATAACAGAAGCTATAAAACAATTGGAGGCGCAAGGAACATGAAAAAGGGGCGCACCAATATGTAATTCACCAGCCTGGCCAGTCATCAAACCTGATGGGTCGTTCAGTCTGACGATAGATTACCGGGCCTTAAACAAATATGCTAAAAGTATGGCACCGGTGGTAGCAGCTTACCCTGAAATGATTGCCAAGCTGAAGCCAGAAATGAAATGGTTTACGGTGAATGATATCAGTAACAGTTATTGGAATGAATGGAACATCTGTAGTATCATCCGGGGGCAACATAACAACCCTGAGAGAAGTGAAGGGGGATTTATGAATGATCTGTATGATGAGAAAATCATCCATTCACCAGAAAAATTGTCCGTTTCATCCAAGACACGTTCATCTTATTTGTATTAATAATAAGATTTATTCCCAATATGTGATGTCTTCTAAGTTATAAAAGAAACATCCGACTTCAACATTTTGTGTCTCTATGTACAGAACTGTGCAAAAGTTTTAGGCAGGTGTGAAGAAATAATGTAAAGTACAAATGATTTCATATCTACAGATTTACTTCTTTATTTTTATCCATTTATAAAATGCAGAGTGAGCGAGGAGAAGAAAAATCCAAATCCAATCAATATTTGAATATTCTTTGTCTCCAAAACCTCATCAGATCTTTTAGGTCCACTAATACACACCCAGTCTATGGAGGAGATCAGTAATCCGGGTCACATACGCTGCAGCCGTGGAGCACAGCATGGGGTCCGGTGCGTCCCCCGCTCACCAATTCAGGTGTGAATCGGATCCGACATTTCTGTCTGAATTTGTACCTGAATCCGAACCGAAGACACACAGGACCCTTTTTATATGTGGAGCGCGGCCCCCCGGAGCTCCATTGAGAGCCGGTCACACTCTCCTGACATGTGAATCGGATGCGGAGAAACCCCCATATGTGAGAACCCGGCCTAATAGTCAGCAAGAAATGAGATCACATTTTACATTTGTTTTCTAATTCAATTAAATTCAATTCAAATTTGATTCTATTCAAATAATTTGTTATTTCATAAAAATGTATTTCCTTATTTTGGATTGGTTGAAATTTGTTATTACTGTAATTGTAAAATTCAGACACATCCGAATCTCCGAATATCAGAAATTTCCTCCAAATTTTGATTGGGAATGAAATGAAGCGCACATGTCTGATAGTAACCCACCGACAACAGAAGTGTCCAGGGAAGCCGATCATACACAACAATTTGTACCCCATTATCTTTCTTCTGTGCAATTCAAGAGATACATGAGAAAAAATAAAATAAAAATAACAAATAATAAAGACAAAAAAGTAACTAAACTGACAAATAAAGACTTTTAAAGTGTAAAGTATGGAGAATTCTGAGTACAAAGTGTGTGGATGTTTCGCACACAATATGAAGTCATGACTAGAGATGAGCTCCATGTTCATAATTATCATTTATGAAATAATATTTACCAGCCGGGATCGTTCCTGAGCCCAACAAGAGTATCTGTGAGGGGTCACCGTGTTCTGCCACCACCAACACCTAAGACACAATTCTTCATCAGAGTATATAGTGCAGTCCATATAGTATATATACTGCAGTTCAGAGTATATAGTGCAGTCCATATAGTATATATACTGCAGGTCAGAGTATATAGTGCAGTCCATATAGTATATATACTGCAGGTCAGAGTATATAGTGCAGTCCATATAGTATATATACTGCAGGACAGAGTATATAGTGCAGTCCGTATAATATATATACTGCAGTTCAGAGTATATAGTGCAGTCCATATAGTATATATATTGCAGTTAAGAGTATATAGAGCCCTCAGTGTAGTATATATAATACAGTGCAGGGTATATAGTGCAGTGTACAATATATAATATAGTGTATTGAAGTGGTTAAGGGGAGCCCTATTAGACATGTGCACTGACAAAAAATGTTGTTCGTTTTCATTTTCATTATCGTTTCATTAGTATTTTTCTTATTTGGAAATATGAAAATTCTAAAATTTGATAATTCGGCAATTCAAAATTTGAATACCTGAAAATACGGATTTTCAAATTTCCGAATTTTTGATTTTCGAATTTTAGAATTTTCTAATTTTCTAATTTTGAATTTCTGAATTTCAAATTTTCGAATTTTCACATTTCTGAATTTCAAATTTTCAAATTTTTGATTTTTGAATTTTAAATTTTCGAATTTCTGAATTTTCGAATGTCCGAATTTTCAAATTTCGAATTTCCAAATTTTTTACATTTACGAATTTTGAATTTCCAAATTTCTAAATTTTCAAATTCTGTAAGCCCTAATTTTCCAATTCCGAATTTCATAATTTTCGGAAATTCAAACATTCGAAAATCAAAAAATTTGAAAATCTGAAAAAAATAAAGAGAATCAGTAAAATTTTAAATAATAAGGAACTAATAATAACCAACTATTAAATTATAGGTATTGGAATTTCCTTTCAAATTTGGCTGTTTGTGAACATAAAAAATACAAAAAATACAAATTTATCTGAAGTTATGAATTATCCGAAATAACGAATGCCGCGTCTAAACAAATAGAATGGAACAAATTAATAATAAATAATAATAAATAAGGTTGTATTATTATTATTGTTATTTATTTTTATTAGATCGTTACGTTCCATTTGTTTAGATGCGGCATTCGTTATTTCAAATAATTCATAACTTCGAATAAATTTGTATTTGTTACATTCACTAACAGCCAAATTTGAAAGAAAATTCCAAGACCTATAATTTATTATTTATTATTAGTTAGTTATTATTTCAGATTTTCGGGTTTTCGAATTTTCAGATTTTCATTCTTTTGAATATTCATTCTTATTTTTGGATTTTCAAATTTCCAAATTTTTGAGTTTTCAAATTTCCAAATTTTTGAATTTTCAAACTTTCAAATTTTTTGATTTTCAAATTTATGAAATTTCGAATATTCAAATTTTCTAATTTCAAATTTCCTAATTTCGATTTTTCGAATTTCCAAAATTTCTAATTTCCGAATTCAAATTTTTGAATTTTTAATTTCTGAAATTTCGAATTTCTGATTTTCAATATCCGAAATTTTGAATTTCCGAAATTCCGAATTTTCAAAAACTCGGAAATTTAAAATTCGGAAATACGAGATTTGGAATTTCGTAAATTTGGAAATTTCAGAAATAATGAATTTGTCATTATTCGTTAAATTATTTTTTAAATTATTCGTTAAACAGATTTAGAACTAAACAAATTGTAGATGTCTATACTGCGTTAAACATGCACTAGAGCACGGAAATATACTGCAGGAAACCTGCCCTGACAATATAAAATGACAGTAAAGTAAACATGAACGGTCACACTACACTCACACTGCACTATCACTAGATTCACACTAAACTCATATTCTACACTGACAATACAATCACAATAGCACACAATCTCACTAGTAGCACTGAACAGAGTCCTGTTCTATCTCTCTCCATGACAATACCACACTGAAAATGGCGGCTATGGGGAGAATATTTTTATACTGTGGGGTTTCCATTGCAACATTGAGCATATATTCAATGCAAAATGATGGTCAAAGCCAGTGATTTTACCCCCGCAATGGAATGGAATATCTAACATACCTTTCCTCACATGTCATTCATGTACTTACATGCCCAAGCAATCTTTTCTATGTTGACCCAAATGACCCAAAAATGTAAGAACCGTAACACCCACCATAGATATTGCATGAGAACCAATTCCCTTCTCTGCCAGTATCTGGAGATTTTACAGAACTTGGACATTCAGAGTTTGATCTTCGATTTATAGCCCTGGATGATGTCCCCACACATGGGGGAGGGGGGATATAATTTTGGCTCTATAAAAACCATGAAGTTTGGTGAATTACCAAGTTGTGGTCATTACACCGCAGTGGTCCTAACTGAGATTCTGTTTATGTAACAACTCCCATACGTGTCTTTTTATTTTCAGGTTCACCAGACAGAATAGTGCTGAGTGACTCAAACATAGATAAGATTTGTTCTCCAGGACCCCTTGTACGCCCCCTACAGTCTCCTGTGGGTAGGAGAGAGTCTCTTCTTCATGGAGTAATTGGTTGATACTGTATGGAATATTCTACATATAATAATGTGTCTCAAGATTGTAAATCATTTCTATGACATTGTTATGTCAGTATTTCTATAATATTGGAGGTTCTCCTCCTCCTATGTCTCCTGATGAAGAAGATCTATGAACTGAGAATCTGCTGCAGAAATCATCATCAGCTGAATGTTAGAAATCATTCTGTATTTCACTGTAGAGACCCCTTAGACTGCTGTGCGGGGGAGGGGCAGGTGATGGGACATATGGAAGAGATGGATTGGAATATTTAATACATAAAAGAACATTACAATGTGGTCCAAACTCTTCCTCTAAATGTGGCCACCTTCAATTCCCATCCCCCACCTATGTCCTCCGACAAATCCCTTTCTAGTGGCCACACACTATATGGTAAGTGGTTTTTAGACATCCCACCTATCAGAGATTACCGGACATCTCATTTCATATGATCATTAATACAGAGCCCCCTCCCCCTCTTTGTAGTCTCTACTCTTTTCTCATCTCATGATTTTGTGATGTTTGTAGGAAATTAGGAGCCCCCTTTATGACTTCCCCAATGTCACACAATAAAGTCATTGATGGGGACAATTGTTTTGTAGATTTGAACTTTTATTGTATTTTTGGAATTTGTCTCTTTGTGGTGACCATGGTAACCATTTAATCCTCCAGACCTTTTCTCCCCAAATCCCAAAAGTTTCCACAATGTCTCAATTCTGTACATTAAATCTTTTAATTCTTGTCTTCCCTATTGTATTATAGAATTATTTTTGGGGACAGAGATTTATTTTGGTAGAGAATCTGGATACAAATCTTTTTTTCCTTGTTTTTTTTTACAGGGAAAAAATATAAAAAAATAAAAGGAGATTTTTTTTTTCTGTGATTTTTCTGTAATTTTTCCCAAAGCAACATTTTAAAAAAATGTGCGCACCCTCATAAATTTACCCCACAAAATAATCATCAGGGTCTGGCAATTAAAATTATATCACACCAGTGTGACTTTTATATGACATATCGGAATAATAAAGCTCAAAGTGAAGACCCGTGCTTTACTTTCAGAGAGCGATATTCTCCTTTCGGTGATACGATGCACGCCGGGGAAGAAAATGGTTTGTAGAAATTGTTAGTGTAACTTTAGGATATCATTAAGTCAGGTTAATGAGGACACAAGTTAGTATGATGGGGACTTTTATACAGGATGGTAATTGCTAAAAACTGGAATGACATTGTGTTCTTTTATGTGAGTATTTGATGCTTGTACAGTGAATGTCGTCCAACTCATCGGACCTTGTTTGACCCTCCATTTTTGCAAATATTTTGTTCTATCTTTTCATGTGACAACACTGAAGAAATGACACTTTGCTACAATGTAAATTAGTGAGTGTACAGCTTCTATAACAGTGTACATTTTCTGTCCCCTTAAAATAACTCAACACACAGCCATTAACCACCTCAATACAGTGCACTTACACCCCCTTCCTGCCCAGACCAATTTTCAGCTTTCAGCGCTCTCACACTTTGAATGACAATTACTCAGTCATGCAACACTGTACCCATATGAAATTTGCGTCCTTTTTTTCACACAAATAGAGCTTTCTTTTGGTGGTATTTAATCACTAATGGGTTTTTTATTTTTTGTGCTATAAATAAAAAAGACCGTAAATTTTGTGAAAAAAATTCCTTTTTCTTTGTTTCTGTCATAGAATTTTGCAAATTAGTAATTTTTCTTCATAAATTTTGGCCAAAATTTATACTGCTACATATCTTTGGTAAAAATAACCCAAATTAGTGTAAATTATTTGATCTTTGTGAAAGTTATAGAGTCTACAAACTATGGTGCCAATCACTGAAAATTGATCACATCTGATCACACAGATGTAGTGATGGTCTATCTCATTTTTTGGTACACTAACAAGTCAGAAAAGTACAAATACCCCCTAAATGACCCCTTTTTAGAAAGTAGACATTCCAAGGTATTAAGTAAGTAGTATGGTGAATTTTTTTAAGTTGTAATTTTTTCCCACAATTCTTTGCAAAATGAAGATTTTTTTTTTTTTTACAAAATTGTCATATTAACAGGTTATTTCGCTCTCAGAGCATATGCATACAACAAATTACACCCCAAAATACATTCTGCTACTCTTCCTGAGTATGGCGATACCACATGTGTGAGACTTTTACACAGCCTGGCCACATACAAAGGCCGAACATTGAAGTAGCATCTTCATGCGTTCTACGAGCATAAATGTCACATCTCAGTTCTCAACCACCTATTACACTTTTGAAGGCCCTGGAGCACCAGGACAATGAAATTGCCCCCAAAATGACCCCATTTTGGAAATCAAACACCCCAACGTATAATCTATGAGGCATAATGAGTCTTTTGAACGGTTCATTTTTTTCCAGAAGTTTTTGGAAAATGTGGAAAAAAATGAAAACACATTTTTTTTTACACAAAGTTGTCCATTTATCAGATATTTCCAACACATAGCATGTACGTAGCAAAGATGACACCCCAAAATACATTCTGCTACTCCTCCTGAGTATGGCGATACCACATGTGTGAGACTTTTACACAGCCTGGCCACATACAAAGGCCCAACATTGAAGTAGCATCTCCATGCGTTCTACGAGCATAAATGTCACATCTCAGTTCTCAACCACCTATTACACTTTTGAAGGCCCTGGAGCACCAGGACAATAGAATTGCCCCCAAACTGACCCCATTTTGGAAAGCAAACACCCCAACGTATAATCTATGAGGCATAATTAGTCTTTTGAATGGTTCATTTTTTTCCAGAAGTTTTTGGAAAATGTGGAAAAAAATGAAAACGCATTTTTTTTTACACAAAGTTGTCCATTTATCAGATATTTCCAACACATAGCATGTACGTAGCAAAGATGACAACCCAAAATACATTCTGCTACTCCTCCTGAGTATGGCGATACCACATGTGTGAGACTTTTACACAGCCTGGCCACATACAAAGGCCCAACATTGAAGTAGCACCTCCATGCGTTCTACGAGCATAAATGACACATCTCAGTTCTCAACCACCTATTACACTTTTGAAGGCCCTGGAGCACCAGGACAATGGAATTGCCCCCAAAATGACCCCATTTTGGAAAACAAACACCCCAACGTATAATCTATGAGGCATAATGAGTCTTTTGAATGGTTCATTTTTTTCCAGAAGTTTTTGGAAAATGTGGAAAAAAATGAAAACGCATTTTTTTTTTTACACAAAGTTGTCCATTTATCAGATATTTCCAACACATAGCATGTACGTAGCAAAGATGACACCCCAAAATACATTCTGCTACTCCTCCTGAGTATAGCGATACCACATGTGTGAGACTTTTACACAGCGTGGCCACATACAAAGGCCCAACATTGAAGTAGCACCATCAGGCGATCTACGAGCATAAATGACACATCTCATTTCTCAACCACCTATTGCATTTTTGAAGGCCCTGGAGCATCAGGACAATGGAATTGCCCCCAAAATGACCCCATTTTGGAAAGCAAACACCCCAACGTATAATCTATGAGGCATAATGAGTCTTTTGAACGGTTCATTTTTTTCCAAAAGTTTTTGGAAAATGTGGAAAAAAATGAAAACGCATTTTTTTTTACACAAAGTTGTCTATTTATCAGATATTTCCAACACATAGCATGTACGTAGCAAAGATGACACCCCAAAATACATTCTGCTACTCCTCCTGAGTATGGCGATACCACATGTGTGAGTCTTTTACACAGCCTGGCCACATACAGAGGCCCAACATCAAAGTAGCACCATCAGGCGTTCTAGGAGCATAAATGACATATATAATTTCCTGGCAACCTATCATTTTTGAAAACCCTTCATATTTCTAACACATAGCATGCACATACCAAGAATTACAATCCAAAATAAATTCTATTGCAGAAAGGGTAAAAAAAAAGCATTACCTGTGCTTTTAGTAGTATCCACAGAGGAGAGCACTGGTCCAGGCAGCAGGCAGGGAGGTGCTTAGCGACAGCAATATTAACTATCCAGGCAGCAGGCAGGAATATTGTCTATAGTCGGCACAGCACAGTCCATAGAAATTGTCCAGGCAGAGACAGCCAGCACAGCCATAATATTGGTCCTGGTACACTGTTAACTGCAGACACTCATTATTGTACCGCGACAGGCATGGGCATGGTGGCAGTAAGTCAGCAGCAGGCTGAGGGCCACAATCAGGTAAGACCTGTGCACAGGGGCACAGGGGTAGAGGCTTCGACCCACCCAAATCTCTATGAAGCCTCCGGACTCCAGACCCTAATGCCGCGTACACACGGTCGGACTTTCCGGCATACTTGGTCCGGCGGACCAGAGTGTGCCGGACAATCCACCCGTGTGTAGGCGCCGGCGGACTTTTCCGGCGGACTTTTTCCCAAAAGCCCGCCGGACCTAGATTTGAAGAAAGTTCTAAATCTTTCCGTCGGACTCAGTTTCGGGCGGAAAGTCCGCTCGTGTGTGTGCTGGTCCAATGGAAAGCCCGCTCGTGTGTATGCTGGTCCGACGGACCAGATACGACACGAGGGCAGGGTATTGCATCTCGCGCTCGCTGCAATAGGAAAAACACATTTTCCTATTGCGGCGAGCGCGGGGCATACCAGGCCCTTAGGTCTGGTATGGATTATAAAGGGAAGCCCCTACGCCGAAAAAACGGCGTGGGGTCCCCCCTAAAATCCATACCAGACCCCGATCCGAGCACGCAGCCTGGCCGGTCAGGAAAGGGGGTGGGGACGAGCGAGCGCCCCCCCCCCCCCTCCTGAACCGTACCAGGCCGCATGCCCTCAACATGGGGGGTGGGTGCTTTGGGGGAGGGGGGCGCCCGCGGGGCCCCCCCACCCCAAAGCACCTTGTCCCCATGTTGATGAGGACAAGGGCCTCTTCCCGACAACCCTGGCCGTTGGTTGTCGGGGTCTGCGGGCGGGGGGCTTATCGGAATCTGGGAGCCCCCTTTAATAAGGGGCCCCCAGATCCCGGCCCCCCACCCTATGTGAATGAGTATGGGGTACATGGTACCCCTACCCATTCACCTAGGGAAAAAGTGTAAGTAATAAAACACACTACACAGGTTTTTAAAATATTTTATTAAACAGCTCCGGGGGGGGATCTTCCTCCGGCTTCGGGGGTCTTCTTCCGGCTTCGGGGGTCCCTCCGCTTCATCTTCTCCCGGCGTCCGGTTGGTTCTTCTCCCGGTGTTCCAGTTCTTCGGCCGGCTCCTCTGCTGTCTTCAGGTAGCTCTCTTGCCAGCAGAGGTCCGGACTTCTGGGCTTCTTCTCTTCTCTTCTCTTCTCTTCTCCAGATGTTGACACGACGCTCTCTCTGGCTGGACTGCTCTCCGAGGGCTGCGTTGTGACTTATATAGGCGGAGACCCCGCCCCCTTTTGATGTCACAGTCCTTGGGCATGCTGGGACTGTGACGTTTTAGGGGGCGTGGTCAACATCACCCAGTGACCACGCCCCCTAAAACGTCACAGTCCCAGCATGCCCAGGGACTGTGACATCAAAAGGGGGCGGGGTCTCCGCCTATATAAGTCACAACGCAGCCCTCGGAGAGCAGTCCAGCCGGAGAGAGCGTCGTGTCAACATCTGGAGAAGAGAAGAGAAGAGAAGAGAAGAAGCCCAGAAGCCCAGAAGCCCAGAAGTCCGGACCTCTGCTGGCAAGAGAGCTACCTGAAGACAGCAGAGGAGCCGGCCGAAGAACTGGAACACCGGGAGAAGAACCAACCGGACGCCGGGAGAAGATGAAGCGGAGGGACCCCCGAAGCCGGAAGAAGACCCCCGAAGCCGGAGGAAGATCCCCCCCCGGAGCTGTTTAATAAAATATTTTAAAAACCTGTGTAGTGTGTTTTATTACTTACACTTTTTCCCTAGGTGAATGGGTAGGGGTACCATGTACCCCATACTCATTCACATAGGGTGGGGGGCCGGGATCTGGGGGCCCCCTTATTAAAGGGGGCTCCCAGATTCCGATAAGCCCCCCGCCCGCAGACCCCGACAACCAACGGCCAGGGTTGTCGGGAAGAGGCCCTTGTCCTCATCAACATGGGGACAAGCACCCACCCCCCATGTTGAGGGCATGCGGCCTGGTACGGTTCAGGAGGGGGGGGGGCGCTCGCTCGTCCCCACCCCCTTTCCTGACCGGCCAGGCTGCGTGCTCGGATCGGGGTCTGGTATGGATTTTAGGGGGGACCCCACGCCGTTTTTTTCGGCGTAGGGGCTTCCCTTTATAATCCATACCAGACCTAAGGGCCTGGTATGCCTCGCAACGGGGCTCGCAAGGTGTCAATCTCGCCGATAAAAGCGGCAAGATTGACATCCTTTGCTAGTCCCATCGCACCTGAGTCACGTTCAAAATGAACGGACTTGTCCGTGTGTGGGCAAGTCCGTTCATTCTGAAAGTCCGCCGGAACTCCGGCGAAAGTCCGTCGGAAAGACGGGCGGACCTAGCCCGCCGGAAAGTCCCGGCGTGTGTGGGCAAGTCCGTCCGTTTTAAAGTCCGGCGCACCTGGCGGACAAAGTCCGTCGGAAAGTGTGCCGGACCAAGTAGGATAGAAAGTCCGACCGTGTGTACGCGGCATAATTCCGAAACCCAGAGAAAACAAAAATAATTGTTTTCTCCAACCGGAAAAACAATTCTGGAGCCCCTCACATATGTGAGACCCCTGTGTACTACAGTAGCAGGGCAACAGATCAGTCCAAGCGGTAGGCAAAAGCATAGTCCATAAAACAGGCCAGGGTCGGTTCACATGTAAGCAGTCCAAGCGGTAGGCAGTAGAGTAGTTGATAAAACAGGCCAGGGTCAGTTCACGTGGAGGCAGTCCAAACGGTAGGCAGAGGCATAGTCACAAAACAGGCCAGGGTCAGTTCACATGAAAGCAGTCCAAACGGTAGGCAGAGGCATAGTCAAAAAACAGGCCAGGGTCAGTTCACATGGAAGGCAGTGGCATGGTTATTTGGGAAAGAATGGAAAATGGTCAGCACAGATGATGAAAATGGGGAAATGGTTAAAAATATGGGCTAATATTTTATGGATGTGTGATAAATTTGGAAGCATTCACCAATGCAAAGGCCAGGTTGGGAGGGACACTGGGGACAATGGTAGCTGGTATCTCTTCTAAATCCTCTTTTGGTGCACACGCGACATTTTTTTTGCCGTCTTCGGCCTGCTTCAGATGGTGGAATGCTGAAGAGGAAGTGGCGCTCATGGAGTCGGCAAACAGCCTCAGAGCGAAGGTCTTCTTGGGGGGGTCTTTGGTGATAGATGAGGGACGTGACAACTTCTTCTATGAATTTTAGGAAGGGGGCGGGGCTTTCAATGGATTTGGTGTAGACTATGTAGGAATTGTAAATGGCCAAATGGATGAGATAAATTGCTACCTTCTTGTACCAGAATCGGGACCTCCTGATTGACAAATAGGGCTGAATCATTTGATCATTAAAATCTACCCCCCCATGTAGAGATTATAATCTTGGACACATGTTGGCTTTTCAATGGGACCTTGTCTTCTTTGTACCACAATTGCAGTGTCTTCATGGATGGTGGACATCATGTGCACGTCCCTCTTATCCTTCCACCTCAAGGCCAGCACTTCGTTGCATCTCAATGATGCTCTTTCCCCCCTTCGCAGCTTTTTGTTCACTAAAGATTGTGGGAAGCCCTTTCTATTTTTTCTGGAGGTTCCGCAGGCCAGGGTTTTTGCGATGTATAAATGTTTGAAAAGGGGCAGGCTGGTGTAAAAGTTGTCAACGTAAATGTGATATCCTTTGTTTAGAAGTGGGTATGCCAGGTCCCATACAATCTTTCCAGTTGTGCCCATGTAGGCCGGGCACTCAGGGGGCTGGAGCTGGGAATCTTTTCCTTCATATATGCGGAATGCATACAAATATCCCGTGGCTCTCTCACATAGCTTGTATAACTTTACTCCGTATCTGGCCCTTTTGCTAGGAATATACTGCTTTATTCCAAGCCGGCCTGAAAAGGGTACCAGGGACTCAGCGACGCAAAATTTTCTGATCGGGGACATAGAGTTCTGCAAATTGTTGAGAAAAGAAATTTATCAGTGGGCGAATCTTGTATAACTTGTCGTAATTTGGATGATTGTGGGGAGGGCACTGGGTGTTGTCGCTGAAGTGAAGAAAGCGCATTATCATCTTGTATCGGGACCTGGACATTAGGGCAGAATAAATGGGCATATTGTGGATGGGGTGGGTGGACCAATAGGCATGTCCTTCATTTTTTTTTGTAATCCCCATGTTTAGGGTGAGGCCCATAAACATTTTGAACTCCTCCAAATTCAGATCTCTCCACTCAAAAGGACGGGCATAGGATGATTGGGGGTTGTTGGCAATATATTGCTGGGCATACAAATTTGTCTGGTCCACAATAAATTGCAGCATAGTGTCGGGCAAAAACATATGAAAGAAATCAATCTCTGAGAAATTTTGGGTGTTGGTCTGCACACCTGGCAGTGCTGTAAACGGGGGAATAATTGGCGATGCCGAGTTGGAAGGCAGCCATATTGGGTTGGCAAGACCATCTGGCATGTATGTAGAGACCCTGGCTCTTGGGGGGTGTGACACTCCAGTAGTTGGATTGGAATTTCCTGTGCTGGTACTCAGGAGTGATGTGGCAGGACTGGTACTGGGCCTGGGCATTTGTTCCTGGGGCCTATCGCCGGCGGCAGCGCTGGTACTGGGCAATTGTTCCCGGGGCCTAACGCTGGTGGCAGCGCTGGTACTGGGCCTGGGAATTTGTTCCTGGGGCCTATTGGTGGTGGCAGCACTGGTACTGGGCCTGGGAATATAATCCTGGTTTCCAGAGTGCCGTGCCCTTTTGGGAGGGACCCATTCTTCCTCCGAATCATTTGTCGATTCACTATTTGGTTCAAATGCCGAACTTGAATCAGAATCCAAATTGGAATCTGATGAGAACTCCCCGTTGCTCTCATCAGTCATGGAGAGGATCTGGAACGCCTCCTCACTGCTGAATACTCTTTTGGACATGACGCGGTGTGACAGGTGGCAGGTGACGGTCACTGATGGGCTGTGCGATAGGTGGCAGCTGACGTTCACTGATTGGTGATGATGGTGTGACAGGCGATGGTCACTGATGGGTGACAGGCCACGGACACTTTCTGGTGATGGGTGACGGTCACTAAAAGGTGACAGGTGATTGGTGATGGCTGACGGTCACTGATGGGTGACAGGTGATGGGTAACGGGTGATGGCTGGCAGTCACTGATGGGTGACGGGTGATGGCTGACGGGTGACAGGTGCACCGCTGATGGTCACTGATTTGTGACGGGTGACAGGAGCACCGCTGGCGGTCACTGATGGGTGACGGGTGATGGCTGGCGGTCACTGATGGGTGACGGCTGACGGTCACTGATGGGTGATGGGTGACGGCTGGCGGTCACTGATGGGTGATGGGTGACGGCTGGCGGTCACTGATGGGTGATGGCTGGCGGTCACTGATGGGTGACGCGTGATGGCTGATGGGTGACAGGTGCACCGCTGATGGTCACTGATTTGTGACGGGTGACAGGAGCACCGCTGGCGGTCACTGATGGGTGACGGGTGATGGCTGGTGGTCACTGATGGGTGACGGCTGGCGGTCACTGATGGGTGATGGGTGAAGGCTGGCGGTCACTGATGGGTGACGGGTGACGGCTGGCGGTCACTGATGGGTGATGGGTGACGGCTGGCGGTCACTTATGGGTGACGGGTGATGGCTGGCGGTCACTGATGGGTGACGGGTGATGGCTGACGGGTGACAGGTGCACCGCTGATGGTCACTGATTTGTGACGGGTGACAGGTGCACCGCTGACGGTCACTGATGGCAGTCCCTTATGTGACAGGTGCACTTTATTGGGTGACACTGGTGACTGTTGGGTGACAGATGACAATTGGGGGGGGCGATGGGACAGGTGTGGTGTTGGTGCAGACACTACAGAACACAGATCGGTAACTCACTGCTTCTGGCTCTTCTCTCCTCACACTGGAAACGGTGTGTGAGGAGAGAAGAGCTGGTAACAGCTAGTTACCGCTCTGTGTTTAGATTTATGATCGGCTGTGAATGGATCACAGCTGATCACATGGGTAAACAGCCAGCCAATGGATGTTTACCGGCGTCGGTGACGAGTAGTGTTCCTGGGAACACTCCGTCACCGACGTGCACGCGCAGCGCGCTCGCGATCGCGCGCATGCGCCATGCACAATGGGGTGGACCTATCTGTGATCGGCTGTGA